>NW_026441988.1:0-80875 GCF_026898425.1 Galleria mellonella | reverse complement strand
AAGAGTTTTCTTAGCTAACCCTTTTAGATATATAGCAAATGAATGTAAGAAGAAAACTCTTTCTTGTTGCATTCAAAGCATGATACAAAAATTTACACAAACAAAATGGATGTATCATTTCATAAGTTTTCGTTACAATGCGCATAGGAAAGAATCTGAACTATCTCTTATTTTATCTTATTATAGCAGCGAAAATTTTATATCGATATATTCTATATATGTATGTTGTGTGTTTTTAGAACTTAGTTTCCTGGTCATAACAAAGTATTGTGTTTAATTTCTAACTCTACATGTTCCAGTAACAATATACACAAGTAATATACAAAAATCATTTAAGAGAGACGAGTAAACTTACAATTTTTATATGAGTGTTACGTTAACTGCAATAGCAAGGTAAAATAAAAGAAAGTTTAATTTTATCTTAAATTGTAAAGCATAGATTGGCAATGAAGAGAGAAAAATAATAAAATATATTTTAAAAGGAGACAGACAAATAAGATACTCTACCTACATAAAATAAGGTCGAAGTTGATTTGGTGGGAGTACGAAATAATATTTTTTTTTACATTTTAAGTAAAATTAATTTTAGGTGCATGTGGCTAATTTGTATTAAGTGGGTTTACCTGGATATAATATAAATTAGAAAAAAGTAAAACAAAAGTGCACGGTTTTCAGGTGACTTTCTCTTTAAAACATTTATCTCTATAAATGTAATATTATAGAACAATCGAAAAATTTTTTAAATAATTGAAAGAAAACATATAATTTAACCTAAATAAACTTTTAAACACCCATAAATTTGAATAAAATTACAATGAACAAAAAATACGTGAATTTTGCTGCTTATACAACTTCAATTTCATATAGATTCAGATCTTGCACATACGTATATATACAAAATACGCACACTAGTGTAACAATTTTCTCGTCTCGTTTTTGTGATTACATTACCAATCTGTCAGTATGCAGGTGTACGTTGTACCATATCTATGAATTGAATGATTATATTTTTTATATACTATTATCATTACCTGATATAAAAAATGTTTCATAAATACATATATTATGAATATTCATATAAATTAAACACTGAAACTCTATATTTAAATAACCTATCAGTATTTATAAGCTTCGTGAACACTTCAACGTAGCACGCAAGACATTGGGGGAACCGCGGGGTGAACCAATAAGGTAATGATGATATGATTTTCGACCGGTGAAGACGTCCTCTGACTATCAAACGCAGTGCTGGCTAATATGCCGTATAAAATGACGCTTTCAAAATATTTTGCAAACAATAAGGGACCCTCGGCGCCCCTGTGGCCGTATATTAGCGGCTGCACGAGTGCAGCCGCGCGGTTTATTGCTGAACGCAACAAGGGCAACTCATTATTGCCTTTTGAGTACACTTTTTATTTTAATATTGTTTTTATAATGCTTGTAATAAGTAAAAAACAAAATGGTGAAATATTCTGGAATGATAGCATATTAAATTGCCATTGCAGTATTTTATTTTATTAATAAATAACATTTACATCGCTAGTTGTTCTTTAAAATATAATGTAGAATAAAAAAATATTCTTTAGCACTAGTAGAAGGAAGACGAAAAGGTTTTTACAATAGGATAACGTATATTAAAAGTAATAATTTTTTACCATAAACAATGATACAACATGTCACAATACAGCTAATAAATGTAATAATAATAATAATTGAGAACCGGCCATTTTATCTACATGATAATATTGTAACCCTATAATAGCTGGGTGCATTGTGAAAAGGTGTTTATGTGAATCAGGACCATCTGCCCGGGATTGATAAATTGTATAAAAAGTTTCATCCATAATATATCCTATATGTGTGTATATGTATGTGTGTGCTTATTTTAGAGTGATCCCGTCCAGTGATTTAAAAATTAAATTCACCTTTATTTGTTTAAAATTTTTTAAAAATTATACTAAATTTGTTCCTCGTTATAACATCATAATAGAATGAGCCAATCACGACTTACCTTATCTATTTTGTCAATGTAATATCGACATTTTAACTTATTTAAATTTCTTTTTGAAAGTTACCAATAATAAGGATATTTGTTAATAATGAACGTGTATATAAATTGTCTTGAAAACCTGTTATTTTAAATAAAATACTCTATCATAAATTCATGTAAAGCATTTAAAAACAAATAATTATTTCATGGGCGTGGTCGACCTATCACCCGCCGCGTCGGTAGCAAAATTACAACCCCGACACGCTCACAAACATTGTATAATGTGTATGTGATATATCCGCACCCTCACATGCAACAACTACCAATTTTTACACATACACGCCGGCCACTTGTTATAACACACACTACTCTACTATTGTGGTCGATATCGTCGTCTACAGAGACAATAAAAGCGCGTGCTACTTTATTTTGTCGTCTTTATTGCAACATCCCCCAGCGCACCCTTGACAACGCATCACTAAGATGACGATATCCGTACACACTGCACATATGCCACTAAGTACGCATACAAACTTGCAAAACACATTTAAATAACAAAGTGAGCGTTTCACGAAATCAAAATTACAGTCATCGAAGTTGACGCTGCTAAAAAAATGTCCACTCTAAGGAGGCAGAGACGCGTTCTCGTCAAGTCTGAAAATTCCTTTGGAAACGAACGTGACGATTGTTTTTATTTTTGGAGAATTTGCTAAATGTCAGTGAGATGGTGCGAACAGGATCCTGGAGCGCGTGCAAAAAGCTCATCACGTTCGCCGCCGCGCCGTAGTCTTGTTGTGTTGCAAAGTGCTCGACACACCATCGATCCACCATTCTTAAAGATAGAATACCTTCTGTGGAGATATGTATCTCGCATCATCTACGTGATCGAGCAATTAGTTAATTACAAAGTCGTTCTTATAAAACGCAGTAAAGGATTCATGAACGTCTCGGCTCGCCGTCGCCGAAGCCATGATATATCGTACATAATCTCTACATCCCGCCAATACAAAACGCATTGCCGACATATTTAAAAAATAAATCTAGCTAGTAACACTAGTTATATTACTATGACTGCATGGTTAACGATATGCTCCATAACTTGTTGTGTTACCTCCCTGTCATGACATCTTCTAAATATAGTCTTAATTAATACCATCAACATCGAAATGCCATTTGCCGAGAATACGCTTTTCTTTTCATGTCGTTTTATTTTGCAGAGTATTATTACAAATCAAACTGAACCACATAAGCTGCTGGAGCACATAATCAATCAAATATACCTATCTAAAATAGTTTAACTCAAGGAGTAATCGTAAGTATACAACCAAACTATTACTAATATCCGTCTGACACGCCTACCTCCTATCATTCTTGTATAAGCGTTCATCTGACGTTATAATTAATAATCGATGAAAATTCAATGTATATTTGTGGGACTGACTGGCATATCAATCAATGATGCTTCCTTACATGAAAAAAACTTTTCTATACATTCGACCGTCCTGGGTGGTGCGTTTTTCTACATATTAGATATATTAAGAGAGGGGGGCGAGTTAGTAAGTCATGTTACAAGACATTCGCTGGTCCTAACGCCACATAAATTGTGCGTGGTTGCAATGTAACAATAGTGTGAAAACGACGGGATGTGCTGGGACCAGTGCTGGCTCTGCCCACGCCCTCCCCTTCCTATCTTATTACCATCATTTCTTCTGATGACTTTAGTATCTAAGCATGCATATTATAATGACAGCCCGTTTGTCTGCAACCTATTTCCTTAGTACTGCTCTTTTAGAAATAGCTAAATGTAAACAAGGATACATTTCAAAATCATCATATTTATAAATAATTTAGTACTTCTATATTTTTTATATTTATTATGTAGTCTGTTGGCTTCTTAGTATATTCAGTAAAATTGTCGAAAATGTTATTTCATTAAAGTATAGGTTAGATAAGGAAACGTAGCTGGCACATGTTAAGTACATGCTACCGACATAGGTACTAGCTAGACAGGAATTGATTGTAATATTTTTACCTACGTACTACTTAGTTACGTTAAAAAATGATAAAATTTTATGGTGCTTCAACACCCTTTAATGACTACAACTTATCATTATTATCTAAATAATGTTCATATACATTATCATAAATAAGTACTTACAATACAACAGGTAAATAGATTTGAATATTAAAACATTTTTTTTATTCTTTTTTAACTTAATCATATATTTATGTCCCTCATTAAATTAAATGAGCTATCAAAGGTTTTCAAAACGGTAAGAAAAGCTTTTTTGCTCGCTTTTCTAACTGTGCGAAATTCTTCGTCTTGTAGGGCGACTATGGAGGTCTCACTGCATGATTCATGCGTTTTTTCGCCGACACCTTGTCGCTATCAATATGTATGTACGTGTGATATTGCCGACAACAAGATCTACAACACTGGTTGTGATGCGGCGATCAACCCTGTGCTCATTATATCCATACACTTACCCACCGATAGTAGTGAACACTTGGGGGTTTGTTACTTAATCACGTAACATCTACAGTGAAATGAAATTCCGAACTTTTTGGACCCAATGTCGTGTTTCTTTGCTTAAACCGAAATCGGCCCGGGTAAATGAGGTTTTGTCATTTTAATAATTTTTAAATGGTATATATTATGCAATTTTAACATCACATTTGTGTTTCGTTCAACATTTCGGAAACAATTTCGGGAAAATATTCCATGGTAGTCTCTCATATTTTAACTTTTAAAATGAGAACGGGCTCAAAGAATAATTTCATAACTATACTGTTCTACAAAATTCAAAGTATTCATTAACTATCTATTTGTTATATCCTGTCTGACGATATATATGTATATCTAATACCGATATGTAAAATTAGTCTCAATTGTAGTATGACTAAGTTCTATATGACATTATTACCATATATATTTTTTGTCTATATTACACTTCAATTCAAAATTATATTCGAAAACATATTTTTAATATTTGCATTGTATTTATAAGCTGCATACCATTTAAAATTTTATTTGAATTTGATTCACTTTATACAGAATTCCTTCTTCTTTCACATAGCCACATTGCATCTTTTATTTACTTATCTTTTGTAATAAAGAATCATCATCATATCATTTTAATATTATAATTATATTTTAATTCAAATATAATTCTGTACTTGACAAAATCCAAATACTCGTTAGAATTTTAATTACCTGTAATAAAAATTTAACATCTACCTCTAAAATTTCATTTTAACTACCACGGTGTCATGAGCATTCCCATTTAACACCACATCCAAAAAAACTTTTAAGTCCTGACAAAGTTGGATCACAATCGAATGTTTACATGACAACAAGAAAAGACAACCGAAGCCAATTCAAACACCTTTTATTTAATTTTGAAAACTGCTTTTTATTAACTTCGGATGTTGGTTTGAGTTTTTTAAAGAATACATCAGACATTCCTCGATATGTAGAAGCTACCTGATACAGCTTATCTTAGTTTCTTTTTTTTGAGATGTATTATTAATATACCTATTTTAAAAATGCTAAATAAATCTGCATGTTCAATGTGGGCTTTGTAAAACCCTTAAATTTTACAGGAAATTAACAAATACTTAGTATTAAATTGTAGAACACTGTGATTTTTTATGTTATGGGAAGTGAGAAAGTTGAATACCTAAGAATACCAGAGGGAGACTTGTACAAAGTCGTGCTTGGGTACCTCTGTCTCTTTCTGTGTTTCAATCAGCCAGCCAACCAGTGTAAAGCAGTTGTGTTTGCATGGCTGTGTTTCAGTTTGAAGGGTGGGATACCTGCAAAATGGGGGGGGGGTACGGAGGAATAACACCTGAGTCCTCAGGAACGCATAAACGCATGGGGCATCATGGGCGAAACAGTACTGTTGCGTCCATGGTACTGCTCGCGTCTATAGGCGACGGTTACCATTTTCCATCAGGTGGGCCGTCAGCTTGTTTGCCATTCTAAGTTGTATAAAAAATTAAGAGTCACTGTATTTTACCCACTTATAAAGTCGCTTACTTAAATTATGAGGAGAATTATGATGAAAGAGAGTAAGCTAGTAGTTTATTTTTAAAAATAACTGGTTTTCTTACATATTCTTTAATTATTAAGTTTTTTATTTTAAAATTATTTATAATCAAATTTCATTGGAAATCGTGGATATAGTTGCGGTTTTGACTCACGATTTAAAACCTAACAATTATTAATTATGTAACAATTTTTTTTTCCCATTTCACAAATTGATATAATATTGCACCATATTAAACAAATGAAAACTTCTAGGTATACTAAATAAAGTTTTATATAAAATTTTATAATATATTGTAGTACAAAACTATTAATGCTGGTGACCTACCCACAAAGAATGTGACACGCTTAGAATGTGAGCGTGTCTCAGGCCACAACAAAAAATTAAAGATGCTTAAAATAAAAACAAAACCAGCTATTAATATTCGTTAGAAATATTGCTTGTCCTGTAACAAAGTTCGGGGCTGAAACACGATCCGGCGTGCGTTGAGGGACACGGCCCGTGTACATCCAAATACGTTATACGAAAAATTTATTGATCAACTTAGTTGCAAAATTAAAATATTTTGATTTATATAGACGCTTTTTTAACTTAAAAATATAGTAACATACTAACTAGTGTATAAAATTAAATTTAGCAATTTAGTACTTATTATAAAAACTCAAATTTAATAATTAATCGTTAATGAATATTAAATTAATTACAATTTTGTTCGCGAACAATTATTTTTAATAATATATGTTCATTATTGTAATCATAATCAGATGAAGTAATTATTATATGTAGCATTTAGACAAGTGCTTTTATCTTTGTGTTGCACAATTTTGGGTCCAACCAAAGATTCGAATCGTTAATCAAAAACTGTAAATTGACAGCTTACAGCCACCTTTCAAATTAAATAGATTTTTGACGACTTTTTGTTTATATTAATAAACAAAAAGTTATTTGGTGCCCCGAACTAAAATTATGACCATTAAGATCTTTTGTCGTCTAAACAGTAAATCAATAGGCCATAATACGTCTCTTTAATATATTACAGGTATTTAATGGAAAACATTTAGAAATTTAGAGTAATCTAACAATAAATTAAATAGATCTGATCTAATTTAATAAAAAATATTTCGTTGATGAAAATATTCCTTACTATTCATATAATGTCTGTATATTGATTTTAATTTATTGACAACAATTAGTCATCCGAATTAAGGACTGTCGTGTAGGGTTGTCAAGGTAATAAAAAAAAAAAAACTTATTTTATCATTTGAAAACGCGTACCTATATCATATTTATTAATGTCGACTATAATAATAAAATATAAGAAATGAGCACATTTATTTATATATTTTTACATTATAAGGCTAATTGCCTGCTTCCAAAACTAAGATAACCAACGACATGAGAAATTAGATATCGAACAATTTTCTTACAATTTAATGAAATTTCATACGATTTCAAGAAGCAGCAATATCTACAAAGTAGATATTGACAATTAGATAGTGAAATTACATTTATTTATTTATATGTTCCTATTATAATGTATATAATAATGTGTTAAATTTATTAGATGTCCTGTATGTATCATAAACTTGATTATTAAAAAATAAATTAATTTTGAAACGCGTGTCCACACGATTCCAATCACGTAACTGAGTGTATCGGCGCACACTGGCTCTATATATCGAGACGGAGCTCAATACCGAGAAATGTGATACATACCGACGTGTACAATTAATAAAACGGCCCGCACCTTAAACGGTATCTTCATTTTCAAAAGACAATCTTAATAATAATAAGTACGAGTACACAGGATTGCTGTTTCTGATGGATATTTAAACGTTTTACTTGTAAATTTAATAATACGCAATTTTTTACATTACATCTAAATGTAAGCTTATAGAGTCTTCATTACAATTGTATCATGACAGTACCTATAATTTAAATTGATCCATAACAGGTATAACTTTAAAATATAAAAGTGAACAAACAAACAATTCGTGTGATACATTTTCTTACTAATATAACAGAATTGTTATTAAACGCTGGTTGTACATGGGGAATAGCAAATATATATCTATATATTTGATATTCGATATATATATATATATATATATATATATATATATATATATATATATATATATATATATATAAGACCAATAGATACCAAAATAATAAATTTTAGTAATTTTATCTGTTTATCTTTCTGTTTGTATACACGTTTCAACATCATGCTAAGTTGGATACAATTTTTTCATTTTGTGTTCCTAAGCCTCCAACTTAAAAATAGGTGTAGTATATTTCATCTCGATACACCATCTAAAATTGGTATCTCATTGGTTTTCTTAATTCTAAAATCCACAGGTACGAAGTAGCGGGCAAAAGACTAGTAACATAGTTAATAAAATCTTCATATAATAAAAGATTCTGCTAAATAATTACCGTGATAAATAATTCAATTTAATCTAATTAAGGTTACCAATCTTTTTATCTTATTATTTGAAATAGAAAAAGTATTTTTAGAAAAAGTTTTTCTATACAACGCAGAATAGCAAGTAGGTATATTGTTGCTTTTAATGAATATGAAAAAATATATAAAAGATACCTTTATTTGACTTTAATATGATAAGTTTAATTTAGGAATTAT
Organism: Galleria mellonella; assembly: GCF_026898425.1. Classification (NCBI taxonomy): domain Eukaryota; kingdom Metazoa; phylum Arthropoda; class Insecta; order Lepidoptera; family Pyralidae; genus Galleria; species Galleria mellonella. The sequence continues at coordinate 72,189 of NW_026441988.1, read as the reverse complement.
TTTACAATAAAAAATCTGATTCTCTTTTAACTTAAAATTAGGCGTTATAAGAAATTTTGATAAAGTAAGAGATATAGATATACAGTATAGTTGCCAGCCCTAAGTATGCCTCATTTTTTATACCTTGAAGTATATACAACATAAATTGAGATATGAACATGAAAATTATATACTCCTACGAATATTAATACTCACTCATAATTCTTTAATTGACTTGGAACCTATATGAATTACTTATTATAACTATTTCTATATAATAAAGTATAAATAAATAATACATACCTATGTATGTATTATTTATTTATACTTTATTACATAATAATAATATATAAAAATATGACAATGAAAAGCAAATGTAAATTACTAATAATGTGTGTATTAATAGATACTTATATATTAAAAGAATAGTTGATAGGTATATATGTATATATATATGCCTTGAAATAAAATCATTTTATAATATAGAACATCATAATTTATACTCTATTATACTGTCATTCTGAATAGATGTAATCAATGCGATTAATTAATTAATTTGATATGATTTTTTGATAAATATTAGCTGTGCATGCGACATTATCTAGCTTGACTAATAACAATAGTGTCACACAACCATACCAAACGCCTGCTCTTCAATCTACAATATCCTGTGTTAGGAGAAACCAGGCAACGAACATCTGGCGACAAAAGCCAGAACACCCAGACCTGAGCCAATTCAGAAAACATTGATTAATGATTGTATAATAATCACATTATCGATAAAATATTTCTTAAATTTAATCCAGGCATCTAACTGTGTAATAAATTATTTTCCTTTTAATTTTAACCATTGCTATAATTTCTATCAACTATTTATAGGCTATATTTTCAATGGTTCAGAACCATACCTTATGGCAATCTAAAAGGGAGGCTTATGTTCAGCAGTGGACAGATAGATAATGAGTGATATAGTGATAATGATATTTTCAATCATGTTAATAATTATGAATTAGAGTTGAGAGTTCAAGTTACAAACTGAGTTTTTCAAGTTACAAACCGTTTTTAGTAAATATGTTAATGTAACTCGTAATTTAAAGTCGCAGTTCTCTCTTTGGTAGATATATGTTTATATTTTTTATGAACTCTAATAATCAAACAAAATAGTATAGAACGAAGCACCTGCATTACAAGAATAAGTACAAAACGACGCCCGGACAGGGCACGCTCGTCAATCCATACGTCAGTCGTTTTGACAGCCCTAACCGGCATCATCGCCCAGACGGAAAAATAACCAAAAATATACACTTGGTTTTAGAAAATATTACACAGAATATACGGCAGGTAACCATTCAACTGCCGCGGCGTACAAAATATCAATATAGGACAAAAAGCTTTGTTAGCTGCAACTTTAACAATAAATGAGATAAATACCTTGTAAAAATTTGTAATACTATCTACTATTAAATGTAATAGTAAATTTGTCTTTATATTATAAGTATTCAGATTAAGCAATTCAACAAATTTGTATGAAACATGTCAAACAGAGATCAATCCTGATGATAAACAAATATATTGTTTATATGGAGCAGATTTCTAACTACTTTGAAATTAACATATTAAAATTATTATAATAATTATTCAGTTGGCGTAAGTAAAGAAAATAGCAATTTTGTACTCAAAAAAAAAAAAGAATTAAATATACATCGTGACATTTCTGAAATTTCAAGGGTCAGAGAGCAGAAAGGCGCCGTAGTAACACCGGTTCGTGTTCACAGATACAAGATACTTTATCGGATATCTAAAGAACTCGTCACACCAACAATGAGGGACGACTTGGGCGTACAACGTTTCCTAACAGTGTTGTATAAAAAAATCAAAACACAAATTTCACATTTCCATACACGTACATTTGTTAGGTACTAATTAATTAAAATTAAGTTGTAAAATAAAATTTAATGTTTGTTATATATGTAATAATGCAATATGCTGTTGGTGTTCCTATAAATAAATTATATAAGTTGGTATCTTAATATCAAACGTCAATGAAGTCTATCTAGTTATATATAAGTACTCAAATATAAAGAAAATTCGTGTTTAAAAGTTATATTTATATAATATATTAATACTAGATGTTGTTCTGCAAAGTATTCTATGCGTTAAGTTAGGTTAGTTGGTTAAGTTAGTTACCTACCCGTATATTTACTTTATTCAAATCAGTTGAACTGTTTGAGCATGATTGAGTAATAAACAAATAAATATCCGAACATCTTTATAAACTTTCATATTAATAATTTTAGTAGAAATTTTGCCTATGTCATAATAAACAAAACATTTAAGTTAGAAACAAAATGAGTGCACAATTTGGTTGAGCAAAAAAGGTTTGGTTGGCTGATTTGTACATCTAAAGTTTTATACTTAAAATATAACAATCACATTGATACAATATTTTTTGGTATAGGCTCAACTCAACCTTGGGATAACAAAAAATTTAAAATAAGGTGATAATCTAGTAACGACGTTCTCTCACAATGACCAAATATCCAGTCACTTTACGTATAAACATTAAGAAAACTCTGTTTATACGATTTTCTAGATGTTGAACTACAATAAAAATATATCATCAAGCTGTGAAACATAAAACTTTGTAATCATTATTTTCATCGCTGAACGAGCAGACTGGCGGAAAATGTTTGTCTACTTTTCCATTTCACTTAAAATATATCACAAGAGAGAGCGTCTCAGTCGGGCCTTCTCAGCAGATAGGTATCAGAGCAAGATAGATGGTGTCTTTACAGGTCCCACTAGAACTGCAAATCAGACATTTCATTACACGTATATGGCTAGACGAGCAAAGCTTTAAACACCTTGGTAAATTAATTGTCTATAGTTCTAGAGCTTATATAAGTACGTTTAATGTTTTGTTAATAGAAAGAAATCGTAAAATCGAGGTTAACCTCTCAAATTATTATTTGTTTATTTATATAAAATTAAAATTATTTATTTATTAAATAAATAAGTGCCACACAATTTCACCTAATGCTTGGTCGCCGTGCTGCAATAAAATAAAATGTCAAAAATCACCAAACTTGAGAGAATTAAGAAAAAAATTATTCCTTAATAAGAACATATTATATAAATATCCTTACAAATTTATTTAATTACCTTACTAATTGTAAAATGCAAAAACCGGAAATTCGGAAACCAAAATTTAATTTTAATCAAGTAGATGACTCTATTTTGTCGAGTCTTCCAAAAGGACCAAAAGTTGTTGGATAAAAATTTCTATACAAAAATACAAGTATTTTCTTTCTTTTCATTAATTTATTTATTAAAAACATTTTAATAACCAATCTATAAGCTGATATCTATAAATATCTATAAGCTGATTCATTAATGGTTTTTAAAATATACTCATTTATATAGAAATTAACTAAATAGGTTAGTTAGTCTTATACAAGAAAATTGATAATATAAAGTAAATTTTGTTTCACTTTAATTTAGTAAACATGTATTGTTTACTAAATTAAAGTGAAACAAAATAATAATAACTATCGTGTGTAACACTGTATTGTAATAATTTATATAAATATCCGCTTTACTCACTTTTTAAAATTCGGAATACCTATAAATATTAATAACTCTAATAGTTTTTAAAACGTGAGTAAGTTGATATAATTAATATAATAATGTTTATTGGTACTATTTCTGTAAATAATAGGTAGGTATTTCGAGCCAAATAAAGGTTTGCATTTTTAGTTGCTAAAGTTGTAGGTATGTATAAGTACGTTTTCCACGAGGCGAAACATAACATGCGCGTGCGCTTGGTGCCTATTAAATTTGTTATCGTCCACGGACATTACCCGTCCTTCTTACTCTCACGCTACACGTTTTCATTTTAATTTATATTTATCAGCGAGATATGACTTTGCAGTTTGTGGCCTGTGTTGTTGCTACATTTACTATTATATTTTTATTGGGATGCTTTTGTATGAGTTGGCAGATATTTATCGGGTATCGGAACATTATTCGGTCTGCTCATAATCGTCCGCATAAAGCACCTTGTCACACGGTCGTTGGGCGCCGAATGCGCTCGCCCGACCCCGTATATTCTTTTTGTGTTTCCCGGACAAGGGTCCGTATTCTCTGAGAAGTGGAAAAAATGAAGATATTAATATATCTTTCTAATTCGAAATACGTTTCGTATAAAAGGAAGGTCATAAATCATTATACATGCCGTACGAAATTCCTTTTAAATATGCGCGTGAAAATCGGTTTTCAGGGAATTGTCGTCAATCAGCCATTATTGTGACACCTTTGAAGAGCCCCTTATGTTTGACTAGTTCATAACTGAATAGGTATACATACAATACACGATAGATTAACAACTATTGGACATTGTTCTTTGTAGTAAAATTTTTTCAACAATAAAAACTAAATTCAATCGTGACGAAATTAGTATGAGACCACCATGACCTTTTCAATTGAAGTTATGAAAATTAATGGCCGAGGGATGTACAGTAACGTTCCTTTTACAACATCACCAAAGCCTGCTTGTTAACCCGCTTGCCAAGTCTGGCAACTACTAGCAAAATCCTCCAAAAAGAGGAAGCCTATGGTCAACAGTGGACAGTTAAAGCCTGATATGATGATGATGATGGCACGGTTCAATATAAAATCAAGTTAAGAAACTCCTCTTACAACTCCTTTGAAAATAATTAAAAATAAAGACTAAATACTATTAAAATCGTTTTAAATATTACCACAATTGGCTACTAATCATTTATTTTTATTATAGCGTAGGCAATGTTTTGTTTAGAATGTAGTGGACTATTAGTGGGCCGGGCTTGAGCCCTATATATGGCTCGTGGTCTTGTCCATTCGGATTGATTGAAAACGACTAGTCATCGAGCGCTCATTAGCTGCCTGTCCATTGGAGATTGAATTAACTCAGATACACACAATTCTCTATCATTTAATAACCGCTGTGATTACAATACGTCGTCGTAAAAATAATTATTGCATTCGTTAAATGTCGTAAACTTAAAAATTAATAAGTGTCCAAATTTATGAGTTTTTCAATTATAAATGTGAACGTTCGTAAAGATATTCGATAGTTCGATGTTTTTACCCAATCGCGTTTAAACGGCCAGACATTATTTATATAAAATTTCTTATACAGATAAACTATAACACACCTGCAAAACTCAAAATTATTTTTACATATAACATTTCCAAGGATTTGAGGTGAAGAATTGGTATTCAAATTTATCTTGGAATGTTTCGAAAGAGCAGAAAATTCAATCTGATAAACTATATATTAATAAAAGGATATGGCTAATAAAATGTAAATGCAAGGACATGTTAATATTTCCTTAATTTGTAATCTCGCTCAAAAAACAAATCAACTTTAAATGCTATAACTTCATTCCATAAAAACAGGTGCGTGGATATTGTCACCATATCATTAATATATTATTCAAGGTTAGAATTTAGTTCTCTGCTAGTGTACGTTTTGTATTATAAAAGAGTTAATACCAAATACTAAACAAATAATAAACAATAATGATTTTCAACAAACTTCATTATCAGACTCAACACGGTAAAACTTTGCGATAAAAAATATAATTGAACCAAGTGACCAATTGACAAAAAAAAATTAACGAGTATTCTCACAAAAAAAAATATGGAAATAATCTTCACATTTTTAGTAGAATAAACACAACAAAATATATAAGGTATTGGTATGTTTGCGACATAAATATGTATGGGGTGGAATTATAGAAATTTGCATATTATCTATATTTTACATATTAGCATCAACTTGAGGCAACAATTTTTAAAATAAACGTTAATAGCAGAATTTGAAATAGATGAATACCCGTATTGGGGACCGTGCTGCCATCGTATTGCAACATTATATTAAATAAACTCAATGATTGTTTTTTCTCTAAACTCACCTAAAGCCATTTACTACAATTTGAGAGCAAAGTCCGAATGTCTTATGTTTCAGAAACCTGTGCTATTTCTAAAAAGCTTGTTTCTCAGCAGAGCGCACTTAAGTAGCGTTTTGTAACCAGATATCGCGTAGTAATTCGGGCTAGGCGATGTGCCAACTGGTGACTTGTTCGCCAACTACTTAGTCGATTAAATTACAACGTGATTGAATATTTATTATGCATTTTCTCATAAGCGAACCCATTAAATACGAATTATTGGCCATAACAATGTAATATTGTTGCGTTCCAATAATCATAGCGCTAATCTATTTGCGACATCAATTTATCTGTACACAATACAACGTATACACAATAAGTTCAGGCTTCGTTGCTTTAGATACATATCTATGTACATGGCTATATTATTTCTGTAATAATTCTAGTTAAGCGGCCTAGTACGGAAATTTATTTTATTTATTTATTTCTACAGAAAAACCGAAGCTACACTGGTATAATTAGAAATAGTCTAGAATTACAAACTAAGCCACTCAGAATAGGAATGAACAAAAAAAATTAATAAAAAACAAGGTAAAAATAAAATGCTTGAGTAAAACATGGCCTTTACATCACTATAATAAATAGGAAATAGTTGACTCAAATGTAAATACTAGAAAAGTAGATTGAATAATTCCTCATAAATAATTATTTATTAATAGATGTAGATAAATGCTGAATGATCGCCTTCGAGAATTTCGATCGTTTCCATCCTTACTAGTAAATAAATATAACTAAACATATTTTCATCGTGGAAATGTGTGGATTTTATGAAAAATAAGATTAACAATAATTCCTTTACAAAACAACAAACTCCACTGGACGATTCATAATGTGATTTAGTCCCAATATATAATAACTAGAATTAAATACATTTATTTTAAAAACGTATAAATATTTTTTGTTTTCCGTGGATTAAATCCATAATCATCAAAAGATGAAGCAGTACAATAAGCGGTGTTTCCTACCTTACCTAAAACCTTTCATTTTTCTTTCCTGTGGGAACTTCCAAAAATTCTGTATCGGATGGTTATCTCTACTAATATGTTATTATAAAGTTAAATTATTAGATCAGGTGAACCGTCAGCTTATTTGCTGTTCTAAATTTAAAAAAATAAAGATTTCATTCTTTGCATCATCATCATCATTATTATCATCATATCAGCCTTTAACTGTCCACTGCTGAACATAAGGCTCTCTCTTGGGATGTTTTGTCAGTAGTTGCCACGCTCGGCAGCAGATTGGCAACCGCAGTCAGGTAGTCAACTCAAAAGCTACTTAGTGGATTTGAAACATTCTTTCACCTACATTTATTTCTATAGCTACATTATCAATGAGTAGCAAAGACCATATATTATTTTAAAAAAATAGGGATCTTTAAGAAAATTAAAATAAAGCAACCCGAATTATCTATTAAAGTTAAAAATTTGTCTATTAAAACTAATACAAAATATTTATCTTTTTATCTATCTACCCGAAGCTAGATCTGATCGCTAGTATAATTTGTAAGTGTTCTACAGTTTAACCTATATTTCAATTGTCAGCCTTGATAGATAGATAGAAGAAAATTATTTTTACTAGTAAGAACTGGCAACTTAGAACTTTTTTATAGATGAAAATGAAATGGCAACCCCGCCTGCGCTATCAGTATACACTGGCGGGGCACCAGTGAGAGATGATAGGTGAGGATGAAAACAGATCAGTTAGCCCATCGTGATGAATACACCTAGGATTCAACACAATGGTTTTCAGGAGGACCACGTGGAGGTCGACCTGACAGGATATATTGCTAATAATGGAAACTATCGCGATGAATTCTTTTAGAATTCATAACGATATTTTCCAGGGGAAACCGCGTAGAGGTCGACCTGATAGGGTTATATTGTTAGACAGTTAAACCTCATTAGTAACAATCCTTTTCTCCCAACTTAGAACTATTTTTTAATGGATGATAATGGAACGATTATCTCGCCTGCGCTATTGGTATACACTGGCGGGGCACCATGAGAGATGATCACTGAGGATGAGAAGGCAAGCCAGTTAGCCCATCGTGATGAATTCAACCATAGTTTTCAGGGGAAACGCGTGGAGGTCGACCTGATAGGATATATTAATAGCAATAGAGACTAACCTCCCAATTGATAACAATCCCTTTCCCCCCAAACCTCCCCTCCCACCTTAGGACTTAGGACCTATTAACTACATTATAAGTATTCAGCCTAGTCTCTGTAGGTAATATTTCAAACACAAAACCAGATATTTATGGCATGATGTGGTAAAATCAATATGGTACATATAGATTTTTTTGCATTCAAAAATAATTTAAACCAATATTTTTTGTGAAGCTTCTAATTTGAGGATACAATTCACACGAATAGTAAGACTACAAAAAAGTGTCTCCTGTTAGTGATACAGTGATACAGCCGTTTAAGATAAGATCTGACCCTAGCCGCGTCCCAGCGCGGCGCGCGGGGAATTCACGATACCAATGCCATATGCATACCCCGACTTGTAAGCTTTTTATTTTATGTCACTAAACGAGTGTAGGCATAATAAATATAACTTATACTACTCGTATATTAGTAACACAAATTTTATATGGGTAAGAATTTAGTATAGAACATTTTATTATTATTATTTTAAATCCTACTATTATACTAGTGAGGTTTGAAGCTGTACTAGCAATTTGTGAGTCAAGTAACCTGACTTCATCCTCGTTTATAACCTCTCACCTGTATACTCAACCAATATGAATTAAGCCCGCAGGCTATCGTTTCATTTTTAATAATTAAAAAAATATCATATCCTGATACAAAATTTCATGAAAATTTTGATAAATTTTGATCACTGTTTAAATAATACTATCGTTATGTAGCATATAGTAAGTACATTTCACAATTAAAATTAACGTAAAAATAACCTATTAATTAAAATCATAATTGACAGTTACCGACGTACTTACAATTCATTATAATTATCAAAATAATTTTAAATGAAGATAGGTACAAATCTTTATATTATTGTCAATTCTAGTACATAAAATCAAGACGACCCAGAAGCGCAGCGTGACGCGGTGTGGCGCGTGCGCGATAACGCATCACATCACATTCTAATAGCATTTGTCATTGATCCTTTTTTGTGACATCACACGGAGATCAGACGTCCGATTACTAATTAGACGGCGACACATGTTTTGGTCTCCTTTATCTCATTAGTCCATATACCCGGAAACGTTTTTATTGTTTTGACTCGAAACATCAGATCACTTTTGGAAACCGTGATACCTTTTATACACCGATACAAATTAAGATAAAAAATACTGTTTACAATCCAAAGCTTACAAAATTGTACACTGTGTGCGATAGTTAAAGTGCAAATATTTTGCAATGAAGTGTTGAATGGAAGAAAGGAAGTATCATTCCATTCAAAATAATCCGTCGATGGTACACTTATTCAGTATCGAGTAGTATAACAAAAATTTGCGGTAAGGGAACGCCTAAAAAGCCCTATTATTTCCGTGTTAACAGACACTTGAGATTAGCATCTGTCCGTCCTCGAGATCTTCAAGTTTCAATCACAATACACAGGATTATACGCGAAGAGGTTTATTTGTAAATACAACAAAGAGTAGCACATTGTTGTACGACACGGTCACGCTAGCTATAAGCGCTCTGCCTACTTGCAATGTATTTTATTGAATATTATACTTATCTCATACGATTCGGTAAACTCGTGAAGAATCTGTCAATACGCGGTCGCGGGAAGCGGTCGATATTAGGCAAAAAATAAAAACATGCAAAAAATTGGGATCGCTGTGAATCAAAAAGATTTTATAAGATAGACACTATATATATCTATATTTAAACACAGTTTTATAATTTGCACCTACAAAAATAATAAAAATGAAAAAAAGCATCTAAAACAACGAAAACGGATACAAAAAAATTTTATTCTTTTAGTTTCTACATTCAAAAGGAGGAGGTTCTCAGTTCGTTTGGTTTTTTTTTTTTTAGTTATATGACGCGACATCTCCGCCGATTTTGTAATCGACAGGAATTCTTTCCTTGTGGAGATTAGTATGTAAATTTCACACGATCCTTTATCTCTACTGTCTATATATTATAAATCTTTAATTGACGTTGTGCACTACAAACATAAAATGGATATCAAAACCTTTAATCATCATATCGTCGGAAGCAATATTAACTCAAATCCTTTTTACTTGAACATGCACCAAAAGCTATCAAAAACTCAGTCCTAAATACATCAACACAGATATTAAAGTCGAAATGCCTTATTTACTGTTGCAAGTCTTTGTTAGCACAACGTGACAAAGTCGTGTTATAAATATGATTTATGACCGTGTTAAGTATCCCGTGCAATTGTTGTGAATATTTATTTGTGCTCGTAAACTATGAACAACGAGCAAATCTGGTTATTTACGAGCTGATTGGACATTCGCGGTACCCGCGGCTCGATCGTATTACCTCGAATCAAATCAGTAAACGTATCAAATTGAATGCTCTACTGCGAGACTGAAGATATACATATCTATTACACATGGAATGTTTGTCTTGTAATGTAATTATTAGCCTGTCATAGAATAGGCCACCCCATCCTTACCCGTTAGTGTTGTATGTAGCAACTAAATGAAGGAATGGGCAGTAGCATCTCTCTTAAAACATTTCCAAAACCTAACTGCGGTTGCCAATCCACTTGCCAATCGTGGCAACTACTGAAAAATACCCCCCAAGGGAGAGGCTTGTGTATTTGAATTAATCTTCATTATCATGCCAACCACTGTCCACTGCTCAATATAGGCCTCCCTCCTGAAGGAGATCTTGCTAGTAGTTATCACACTTTCCAGGCGTGTTGGCGATCACAGTTAGGCTTTAGTAATGTTTTAAGAGGAATTTATCAACAGACCTGTTTGTTTATTACTCAGTGGTACAAGTATAATAATATTAGGCTATGCTTCGTACGTTACTGTAACTGTAGTCATACGTTGTCATACGTAATAATCATAGTTTTTAATTGGGCAAAACTAAAAAATAAACATTCAAATATATATTGCATTGTTTAAAATTTTCATTTATCTAACTGAAATTTCTTTGTTTTCAGGTGAGAAGCCATTCAAATGTGAGTATGCTGGCTGCGACCGAAGATTTGCGAACTCATCGGATAGAAAAAAACATTCGCATGTCCACACGTCGGATAAACCTTATAACTGTCGCGTCCATGGCTGCGATAAGTCGTACACGCACCCATCGTCTCTACGGAAACATATGAAGGTGCACGGTGCCACTGGGGACGCCTCGCCGCGGTACGACAGTGACGGAGACGATTCCTCCTCGGCTGGCAGTGTTAGTGTAACAGCCGGTGCAGCCAGTCCTGTTGCTCCTCCTCCTCCACCAATTACGTCAGGCCCAACGCACCACCCACACCATCATCCTTCTATAGCAGATAAATTAGAAAGCCTAAACGAAAAGTACCTCAACCCACATGACCAAAAACCATACGAACGCCCACCGGCTCCACCTCATCAACATCAATCTCCGCATTTAACAAATATCGGAGGAAATGGTGTAATGGACAATAAAATAGGTTTCGGCGGTCACTGGAGCCAGTTCCAGCAGCCGGCGGCGACGATGCCTCACGGTGTGCCCGAGTGGTGGTGCCCGACGCAAGAGTCGTATCACCACCATCATTTGATGCATCACTCGGGCGCCGCGGCCGCCTATTGACCGCACCGCGCTTAGAGAACTCTTCATTCGACGGTTAGTTGACATAAGAACCAATGCAAATTCCTAATAGTCACTTGTAAGTAGGTAGGTTAAAATATTTCCGTTTTGTGTTTCAGTGTGAGAACGAAATTGATTGAACAATGTACTTGTAAATTAACGTGGAATGAAAAGTTTTTTAAGCGCAACTCGAGTGCTTTTTTAGGAGTACAATACGCTTATTAATTAGTTCATTAACATAGTCCGACCAGTAAATCTTATACAGCCGTCCGATGTCTTAGTGAATCCAGCCACAGTTCTGTCTATTAATATTCATAAAGACGATTCAAAATATATTAGGAAGTAATTATCAAGGAAATTATGCAAAACTTAAAGATAACTAGTTACTGACTATTACTGCTAGTTGGATGTAATATTCACAACGCGACATATTTTAATAAACAAAGTGTGTTCACAAGGTTTGGTTGTCGCTTTTGTATCTTTTATACCTTAAGGGAATAAAAATTACAATACAGCAAATATTTTTGTCAACATCTTTGTTGACAGTGATTTATTATATCTTTTTATATTGCTATTACAACAGGCGTTTTGTAAATTGAATTCTTCCTACATTTTTTTTATATATTCATGCGACCAGCAACGTGGTAAGAAATTTTAATTACTATTATAACTTGACAGCTAATTACTTGAAGTTACATTGTTTCCAGCACTATATTATGAATATTTGACAAGCTGTACTTTACATAAAATTATAACGATCATCATGGCCAAAGCACCGAAGTCTTAAAACTACGATTTATAGGTTGTAAAAATCATGTAAAGTAACTTTAAGTTTAGCATTGTGTAAAGATAATAAATTCTAAGGAAATGCCCAGTGATAATAGAAATAAGCGATTCATTTTATTGTAAATTACTTAATTGTAGTTGCTATTTAATTGTGCTACCTATTTCTGAATTGTATGACTATAATGCTATATGTATGTTCATAATAATATACTATTTTTACACGGGCCGATGTTTTAGATAGAGATGATAAATTTGAAACTTATGTCTATGATATTATTATATACCTATAAAAATGACTGAAAGAGCACGAAGTATTTTAAGTTATTTTAAGATGAATTGTTGTATTTTCTACAGCCCTGTAAATAGCAAAGATATTAAATAAAAAAACCATATTTCAATTTCATGATATTGATCTGTTATTATTCATTACCTATCGTTGCACAGATTACAATAGTTTCTTTTTTCAGCATCAATAAAAAATATAAAATACATTTGATGTCAATAATATTTAAAAAAAAAGTAAAAAAAGCTAGATGACACTTAACTATATCTATTGTTATAAGAAAAATATTCATTAACATCAATCGATCTGAAATTCTGATACAATCAACATGAATCAAATACCTGCATTAAATACACATATCTAAATAATTTGTTTTTGCACGCATCACTTTTTCTCGAACCCAAACTCGTAAACAACAGCCCGTATCCATAATACGATTTCCAGAAGATTGATCACTCGACGCACCAAATCTAAAATGCAAATCCAATTCTCGCGATCATTTCGATCGGATTCTGATCAAAAAACCAACTCCGTGACGATACCCACAATAAAACACCATAATAACAAAACGAGGAACAATCATATTCTAAAAGAGAATTGAATTTATCATTGAGAAGGAACGAGAGGCAGAAATGATAAATGATCTAACCGGTATAAGTGGCGACGAGTGAGAGCGAGACGGCGATCGTATTCGATACGACTTCACTGTCCGCGGGGATGATTTATCGTTTCTCAACAGGGATTGGCCGATGCAGTACTTAAAAGATTTATAGATCCTTATGGTGCATGCGCGGTAGGAGCGTTTTCTTATTATAAATCTCACTCCTGCGCATGCACTCGCGATTGCCTCTTTAACTGTCCAGAAGGGAAATTAAAAAATATGTTAACATATTGCATTGGGAGAGGAACGAGCAGCTTCGAGCACCGACTTACAAGATTCAAAGGTAAATTGGCTTACTAAGTTAAGGCCGCCATGCACGAAGATGTTGCATGGTGCACCGCTCTACGATTAATTGATTATGACACTTACATATCGTTCTAAATGCTTTATTAGATACTGAGTCTACATTTATTATTCTATTAATATACAAGATTGCCTATTCAGTATATCTAACAAAGACACATGCATGCATTTTCCATATTCTAATCACTTTTAAATACCTAACGCTATATTCTTTTATTTAGTAAGTTATATTTTGAAATTGTTTTCTTGTTTAGATAAACGCTCAACTCAAATAACAGTATATACGGTGAAATTTTTCACACACTAGCAGTAGTTTTTTGCAAAAATAGATGCGTTGCTTTTGATGTATTTCTGTGGTTTTGATTTCGGTATGAAGACTAAAATATCTGTTTTCTACCAAAAATTGTTGTATTAAGCCACTTTTTATAATAAAATCTACTTTTTAAGCCATGCATAAATAGTCAATAAAGTTATAAATGAATATCTTATTCAAGTGTTGATATATAAGAGTAGGTACTTAGTCCTCAAAATTCAAGACACATTGGAGGTGCCATCAGCGATATATTAATGTTTATATTATATAGTATAGCCATTGTAGATACTATATATACCAGATATATAGTATCTACAATGGCTATTTTACTACAATCTATGAAGCAGTCCGACTTGCATGGTTACGTTTCAGTTTGAAGTAGCAATAAAATTACAGGAGATGCAGCTTCAGAAATGGTGAAAGGTATCAATGTAAAAACGTCACAGTCATAAAAAATACATTTCAATTTACATAAAAATCCAATTAAATAAACAATATTAATCTATATACTATCTAGAGGACGATAGAATTATTTTCGACTCTCAGTAAAAAGTACCTAAGTAAAGCATTTAATAACACTAGTAAAATACGAGGCAAATAATTATTACGACACATTATGTTTAGGCAAACAACGAGTTACCTATTTGCTTATACGTAATGTTTACTTAAAAAAATTATTAAAATTTCACAAATATGACATAAATAAATATTTGCAGATAAAAATGATACTTTCGTACGAGTGAATTTCATCAGAAATAATGGACCAATACTGGATGGCGTATCACGATAAAACTCATCAAATTTTCAATTAGATTTTCAGGACCTATGGACCAGACCTTCAGGAACCGCATCTAATTTGGTGCAGTAGTTTTTTCATAATGCCGTAACAAACATGTAGGCAGACTAATAAATATTCTGAAGTTATTGTTCTATGTTACATATATTACAACGTCTATTTACAATTTTATTAGTAAGATCATTATAAAATACGAATGTCCGAAATTAGCCGATTGATAGGCAATAGAAGAAGTAGTATCTACGTTTAATTTGAGATTTTTGTTTATAAGAGTTATTTAAAAAAAAATGTAATCATATAACTATAAATTTATAACCTCAGAAACGATTCAACTTACATGTCCGTGTATTTAATACGTTATTTTACAGACAAACTTCCAAACTAGTTTGGATGTAAATTTACTATTTTTAAAACTCAAAAATAATAAACTTATATCCAGGACATGTGATGTCATAATAAATTATTGGACAAAAGCATTTATCTCATACATCAGAATTATACGACAAAAGCATGCAAATTAATATTCCAACTGCTATCTACCAGATAATAGCGAAGAAATAAATAGATTTATTGATATTGAAAACGTCCCACAACATATTTATATTCCAATGTCCTTTGTATGATTTAACAACACACAATAAACAGTTATAAAAGATGTTTGTACACTGCACTTGATTCCACGACGTTATTAAACAAGTTATCTACATCGCGCTATCTTTCGATATTAAACCTTATATTACTTACAGTGTGAGATTAAATTAGAGTCTATTATAACTAATACATAAAAATAATAAAATTTACTTTATCAAATGAGTCATTAATAAAATAAAAAAAATTAAAGAAGGCTAAGTTTGCACCGTGATTGTGGGATATATCACGGTTATTAAATAACTAATAACAGATACAGATATTTAAATACCATATAGATATTTAAATTTTGTAAATATTTATGTATACATCACACATACAAAACGCCTAAAGTAATATAAGACATAATCCTTAGGTACTGAAATTATAATTGTGAAAGTGAGTTAGTTTTGTTTGCCGTAATAATAAAAAAAGAAAAAGAAAACAGGGCTTAACAGTCACTGTGAAATTTGCATACACTTCCTGTATAAAATTCCTGGAAAAAGATATCATTACTTTTCAGAATAATAAGCAATATAATAATATAAAGCTAATAAACATGAGTATTTGTATTGTGCAGGGATTGAACCCGAAACCATCAGAAACAAAGACAGTTTGCTACATCAATTAATTTTCTTTTAGTTGTTGATACTTAATTACATTTTCAGTATTTTAAGCATTTGTTCCATTAGCGTTGCTTGGAAGGGATGGCGACTCAACGGTGACGGCGTAGCGTGCATCCCCCATCTAAGATAAAATCTGCTGCTGCCCGTGACACCTGGCTCTGCCCATTGCAACCCTACATTGATAATACTATTTTGTTTATAAATGCACACACACACAAACAAAACTGTGTATTAAATGAGAGTGTAGAATACAATTTGTGATCATAAATTTTCACGTTTAAGAGCTTTCATATTGAACTGTATAATAATGAAATTATCTATCTATAAACTAAAATGTTAATTATGTAATAAGATCTTTATAAAGCTATTATAGAAAATTTGGATATTGAGAGCATTAATTGCTCTCAATATCCAATAATAATAGTATTTGAAAACTTTCAACAAAACATGAAGAAAGTGAAAAACTTTAGTAGCAGGTTTACCATATGATTAATATTTTAGTTCGCCATCAGAGAACCATTGAAATAATCAACGTATCTGACATTGAAAATTGTTCAATATCTGATGAAAATTAAAATAATTCCAACGTTGTCACATTTTGGTAAATTTTGTTATGAACTTCCTCAAACGTATATTATTTTAAAGAAAATCTAAATTTCATTATAAAAGAAATGCCTAACTGTATTTGAGATAAGCAATACAAAAAGCGACATATTAAGACAATATAATGAGGTTGCAAATATATTTGAGCGAGGTGCAAAAAAGATTGTATGATAAAATACAATAGAGTTGGGATTTTAATGAATTCAGGTTGGGCGGTCGTTTTTTGGCGATTTCGATCTGTACAAGAGCAATCTTTATTTATTAGAAATGACAAAATACAAAGGTTTTATTTTCCTACTCCATATACATACATAATCACTGACAAAAAGGTCATTTTAAATATATTTTTTATCGAAATTACGTAGAGGTAGTTTTTATTTCTTTTTTTTCTTGTAATTATATAGCTTCTTTATATTAAAAATATAAAATCTCACCATCAGACCTTTAAGAGGACTAAGGAAATCACATACCTATCTATTATTTAAGAATGACAATTAGCCGCCCACCTGATGATTTGTCATTACAGAGTAACTACGTGCGCAATATTAATTTCTACTTTCTTTGAAGTTTCTCTGAAGTTCTTTGGAAATAAAATTTTTTATCTTTATGTTTAATATTATATTAGTTTCCTAAAACGACAAATTACGACGTTACGAATTGACCATCACGCAGAAGTCCATGCAGTTAACAAAATTTTGATTTTTTTATTTGCAACTTAGAATGGCAAACAAGCTGACGACATACCTGATGGAAAGTGGTGACCGTCGCCTATGGACATGCACAGTACCATGGACATAATAGACTGTTTCGCCCTTGATACCTCCCATGCATTGCCATTCCTGAGGACTCATGTGTTATTCCTCTGTACCCTGTAAATTCACTGCCATATCCCACCCTTCAAACCGAAACACAGCCATACAAACACAACTGCTTCACCTTCGACCTGAAACATCATGCTATATTGAAAGATAGCATTATTTCTCTACAATAACCATGTACTCGTATATATTATTATTATTATTATATACATATTATTAATCATAAAACTAATGGCGTAATAGTAGTAGATAATCATAATAGAAGAACAAATAAAAATACGTTAAGTTCTCATTCTGTTACCTTTTTCTTTAAAAATAATTCAAATAACCACAGTGTTATCAACAAGTAGGTACTATCGATGTTTTATTTTTCAATTGGAAAACAAAAGTATCCGTAATACGTGTCGTGAATTCAAATGAGAGGAGTCCGGAAGCGATACCGATGAAACCCGGTGGGACGCTGTGGGAAGCGGCGGGAAAGCATTGTCTTCGTATCAGGAACAAGTGTTTTGACGGCCGCCTATCGCGTCATGCGATACGCGATCGCTCTCTTGTCCCGATAGAGTCATTTACTTAAAAAACACATTCAATTTACATACAGTGGCTTGTTCACTTAAAAGTTTTTAAGTCTAATCATGTAATTGTTTTTCGTTCTATTTTTTCACGCAATAGAATTATAATTAGAATTCATTTGTTTGTTAGAATAAGGTACATTTTTATAGGTGTTACATCAGAAGAAAATTATAGTCCAATCTTAGTCTGCCACAATGTAGGGTGCAAATATTAAAACTCATTATAATATTACAATTCATTCATTGACATAGAAAATATGCTATAACATCAACTATAGGTCAATTAGAGCTATCATCGCTGACTATTATAGTAATGGTAATATGAGAAATACTAGGTGCAATTAGGTATGTTAATACTTATTAGTTCAAGCAAAAATAATAACACGACTTACGACATGTCCATATTTTCGTCAAACATATTATTTTATATCAAAGGCAGCAGGCAAGAGGCGAGCCTACCCACTTTCCTGTTTTAGACTTTGGTTTGATTAGGTTAGCAGTAATTACTATCAGAAAGATTGAGAAATTTAAATATGCCAAAAATTGTAATGTGTATTTGGGCTCTTCGAACGGTAGTTAACCATTATACTGAATACGTTGTTATCTATCATACATTTCGACGTCCATTAATATACCTACTAAACTACATAAAATATTAATATAAATAATCCATTGCTGCTGTTCTATTTATTGTTCTAATCGGTTTGATTGCATATATTGTTTTCTTTGTCTCTAATATAAACATATTATTCCTTTTATTATTATTTATTTATAAATACCAAATAAAGTATCCACTTTCTATAACTTTATAATTATTATCTAATTGAAAAAAAGATATAGTGGATAGATATATTTTGAATATTTCTTTCAATGTTTTAATATTTATTATTGGTAAGCGTAGATTGTTTAGGAAAAGCCTATCTTTTGTAAATCATGTGCTTCTTTATAGTTTAGTTACACAGAAACTCCACACTTTGAGACATACCTAGCAGTGAACTTTTTTGTATCTTGCGACGCCGTCGTTTCCCTTTTGCGAACAGAGGGTATAATTCACACAAATCTTTATTTTTCTTTGTGTTCATGTGAGGGAGAGTGGGTCGGGCTGGCGCATGGCGGCCCTCCTGCTGGGCCCTGATGATGAGTTAGTGCCCAGGCCGGAACTCGAAGTCACTCCTCCGTCTCTCGTCATCCCGCCTTGCTTCCGATACCAATCGGGGGCTATGGCTTTACTTAACAACTCTGCTATATTTCATAATTTATTGACGATATTGCCGTTTCGCGTAACGAAGAAAATAATGTCCGAATTGCAGTATAAATATGTTTATTTTATTGGTTTTGTTAAAAAATTTATATCTAAATGAGTATTTAAAAACACGTATACATTTCATTCAAAATTACATTCAACTGTTCAAATGTAATTGAACCCAAACATCAACTAATTTTACAAACTTTCATGTAAACATATTAATAGATTTGCTTGTTTTAAATAGGAGGAGGAAGAGAGAGGAGGAATAGTATCTATAGTGTAGTATTAGAAGAAAGCGAAAGAAATTATTAGTAGTGAGTACAGGATACAGAACCGTATCATCTTGGTTCTCAGGAATACTAACGCATGGGGATGGGGTTATCATGGGCGGCCCGGTATACCTTGTCATGTCCATGGTACTAATGGGTTGATCGGATCACTGAATTTCTGTATTTGGGTCACTGTGACATACTTGGTGAAAACATATTTCCATATTTCATCTTTTGTTTTATATTTAAAAAAATATTTACATTTTTTTCTCAGATCTGTTTGTATAAACTGATTTGTTAATTTACGTGTGTCATAAATGGCTTAAATAAAGTGTTTATCATAGATATAGTCTATCTATTTGCTCAGTTCTCGTTGTTTCTAGATTTGCTAATAATATATAAAAAATATAGAAAAAAATCTTTACAACTCATATTATTCATAGGTAGATGACCTATGAATAACTTTACTCTTAAAGAATCTAGCTTTAATTTCTATCTTTTATGTTTACATACTGCGACGACCTTTTTAAACTAAGACCTCATCATCTATTTAACAGTGTATACCACTCATGCGAGCAGATATGAGTGTCCATAAGTGCATGTCGACATACACCGGGGGTTGGTAGGACGCGTGGCGACGATCTATATGGCGGCCGCCGAAACAATATTCATAAATAACTTAAATAATAACACGTCAAGAACGGCACGTGGCGAGACGGTGGCGAGGCCGCCGCGTCGGTGGCGAGACGGTGGCGCGTCGTGTGTTCAGGATGCCACGCCACATCTAATTATTTGCAGATAACACACCATCAGCCCATAAGAATCAATTAACTTTTCAACAACAGATCCTGTAATGTACAAGTACCTGTAATACAATAAAACTGCATCCTACACTGAACGCCTATTTGCTATATAATAAATTATCTATTTTACCATTTCCCAAATTGAAACTAATAAAATATAATGTCGAAGACACACGGCAGCGTCTTTACTCGCTGGAAATTCGTTAGCAAATTTATGCCTTTTGTGTTCAGTCTACTGGTGACCACATTATCCATATTCTTTCGTAGCAAGCCAAACACTTATCGTGTGTTATAAATGTAACTTTATGTGTCTAAATTTCCTTCTTAAATATAATAGATATACGTATTACTGACACTAACAGCTAGTGCGAGTTATGGCTAGTGATTACAACTCTGTTTACGTTTGATAAATTAGTATGGAAATCTAATGCAGGCTTATTACTAGAGGCGCAGCTAAGATTTCAATACAAATAATCGACGTAAACGCTAACATGATAATGGCACAAATACGTACAACTTGACTCACAATAGGGACTCAGAGATCTTTACCTAATATAAAAAAGCAAAAATCTTCCCGACATCTGTACGCTTAGATCTTTTAAACAACGAAATGGATTTTGATGCAGTTTTTCATTAATAGATAAAATAATTTAAGACGAAGGTTTATACATATACTTTAATATTGTTGTGTGTTAATTTTTTGAAATATAATTGCTTAAGATGTCGAAAGAAATCAAATCAACTGCGAGCTTTCATCGAAAACTCTGCCTTATCCGTTTGAGATATAACAAAAGAATGTATGGTGGAATTAATTGTTTCTCTTTTAGGTATGGGTCTACAAAAAGTTCGCGATGGCATATGTCTTTCTTTTAGCTTACTATACCCATCTAATTCATACTTAACGCAACAACCGTGCAAGGCTACCACGGATCGCCAATATATTAAAAAAAAAGAGAAAAATTGTATCTTAGATGAAGAAAGACCTACCTACTGCACACAAGTAAAAGTTTATTAATTATATATTTCGATTCTCATTGTCTATTTTTACATAAAATAAAATATAATGTCACTATATATGTATATTTTTTTAATGACTATTTGTACCAAAATAATAAAAAAAAATAACTATACATACTTGATATTCTTTTCTATGAAATTCATTTAATATTTTTAATTAAAAAATATAATAACATGGTACTTATCTATCATTATACAATGTAAGTCGAAATGTGCAGAATGTACAATGTTGTAAAAATACATTAATAGATAACCCATTCTATTAAGACTAGGTACTTACTACGAAATCCGTTAGCAGTCATAACCAGCAAGGCCAAATCTGTTTCCTTCATGCCTTTTGAATATCATTTACGTATTTCATTACTCCGACCCTAAGTTCGAGGGTAACTCTACCAAAACTTAACAGTTAAATCAAAATGTAACTTACAATTTACGCGTTAACGTTCAAATTCAAATTGATAGATCAATTGGATTTTATGCATAAGTAAACACTGGTTAAGTTTGAACGAAAACATTCGAAGAAAATGATTTAATATGTGTCGCTGACTACGATGGGTAGTATTATCAGCTCTACTGGGGTTAATTTATTTTCTTTGCCCTTGTTTTTTTTTTCTTTACTTTTTATATTTATGAAATTTATGTAATATTTCATATATCTAATAAAAAAATATTTCAAATAAATCAATACTTACAATAAAATATTAGCGAGCCTGCTTTTGACACAACGCTCAAAGAGAATAAATTATTATTATATAGTATACTATATAAGTATAGTATATAAGTATGTACGACTACAAATATTACAATTATTCTTTTTTTATTTGACATCATATGTTATTATTTATGTTTATTACATTAATAATACTCACATCTCAATTTTTTGCAAAAATATTGCAACCACTAAAGAAAATAAACAAATGTTTAAATAAGTAATAATAAAAAGTAGATAAAATAAAATATGTATCACAAGTTTGTAAAAGTTAAAAAAGAATACAAAAAGTATCGACGAGGAAGGGATTCGAACCCTCGCGTGCATAGCACATGAGATTAGCAGTCTCACGCCTTAACCACTCGGCCACCTCGTCATGTCAGGGTCGCTCGAAATTAATGTACACATTCTTTTATACTATCCATACTTCATGTTATTTATGATATTATTCTACACTTATGTCATCACAACCCGTTATCAAGCAATGACCCTATTGCGTATTTATTTTGAAGATTTTTGTAATATAACACATACCACCTTAATCCATGTAACAAAACTAACACCGGTGTTTTTTTTTTAATTATTGTTTTACATTAAAATAATTTATAATACTTATATGTTAAATTTATTTATTTATCTTAACGCCATGTACTTAGAAGATTGGTAGACAGAATTATTTTACATTTAAGCATTTAATAAAAATTTTGTTATGCTAAAACATTTTAATTAAACAATTAAACCGACGATATTATAATATAGGTAACTAATTAAATTCCCATACGACAATTTCTATAAGCCATTTCACTCATAAAAATCGTAGTTTTGAATTCACCACGATGGGCCGGCAGATTTGAACTTCATCCACATTGTTTTTCTTTTCACTAGTGCCGCAATATTTTAGTAGCGTACACGAGCGAAGGAGCACCGTTCAGTCATTATCCATTAAAAAAAAAACAAATATAAATAAATACTACTAAAATTAAAATATAGGATGCTTTATATATTTATTTATGCTAGTATTATAAATGTGAAAGGGAGTTAGTTTAATATACATATTACATGGGACGAAATACATATATTACTTTTTATTCAAGTCGTTGAACATAACATATTCGGAGGAGAAGAGGATTGTTAGTAATTGGTCTAACAGCCTAATTGCTAGCAATGTAGGCAATATAACAGGTCGACCTCCACGCGGTTCCGGGATCGGGATCGGGATGAATTATTGTTAAATTCGTCACGAGGGACCTACTGACCTGCTTTCATATTCACCTATCATCTTTCACTAAGGCCTCACCAGTGTATACCGATAGCGCAGATGGGTAAAATATCAAGACGGATAAAAATAAAATATCTACAGTACTCAGATATAATTCTTTGGACTGGATAATGAGATAAAAATGAAATAGTAACCCCGCCTACGCGGGGGGAAAGGGATTTTTAGTAATGGAGACTGAGAATCCTATTGCTTATAATATACCCAACCAGATCAACCTCCTCGTGGTTCCCCCTGGAAACTATCATGGTTAATTCCTAATGAATTGATCATGATGGGCTAACTGGTCTGTTTTCATTCTCATCTATCACCCTTCACTGGTGCCCCGCCAGCGTACACCGTTAGCGCAGGCGGGGTTACCATTCCATTTTCACCCGCCAAAAAAAAAACCCGCCTACGCTATCTACTGGCAAAGCACCAGTGATGGTTGATAACTGAGAATAAAGGCAGATCAGTCAGCCCATAGCGATTAATTCATCAGCAATTAAATTTACCACATTGATTTCCAGGAAGTACCGAATGGATATCGATTGGACGGGGTATATTGCTAGCAATGAAAACTGGCAACCCCATCATTACTTTTAACCGCCCCCCTGCTCCTTAGTTATATAAACTATGGTCCTACATTGAAATACTTGTTATGCTTGTGTTAAAGCTATAGAAAAAAGGTCATTTACATGACACAAATTCGACATGGGAATAAAATATTAAAAAGCGAAACAACAAAATGTCTAAGCAGGGCCGCGCCGATGACTAATGATCTACAATACATTTATAATGATCTACAGGCCTCACGGATCTCGCCCCCCCCCCCCCTCCCGCAACTCGGCAGAGCCTCGAACATGCAACATTTGTTATAAACTTAGGTACCTCATTTATTTATAATTTAATTGGATTTGTTTCCATTCCGGAAACGCATGCTGTTGAGAGAGGTAAAATTATTGAAATTACATTTAATTAATGTTTTTTTAGCGTTGTCGGTAAGCTGTTTTATATCTTGAGGTGATTATAAAATTGTATTTATGTGCGTAATACGTATTTGTACCTGCTTACTAAGAATTGATGTATGTTAACGAAGTAAAGGAATTTTTAAACGACTCTCAAAAGGTTGTTCTCAGTTCTTCTATTATGTATTTTTTATGCAACTTAGAATGATAATCATGCTTAACAGCCCAACTGATGGAAAATGTAAACCGTCACCTATATATATGAGCAACACCATGGCCATCCTACAATAATAGATGTTACCCCACATGCGTTACCATTGCTGAGTACTATGGTGTGACATTAGCCTACAGTTTTACTGCCATACCCCACTCTTCAAACTGAAACACAGGCAGCTGGTTCACAGTTTTGACACAAGTGAAACACAACTACCCAAAACAGCGTTTTTTCAACCGACTTCAAGAAGAATGAGGTTCTTAGTTCGGTTATATTATTGCCATCAGTTGTAAACAGATTTGAAAAATTCTTTTTTTATCCAAATGAATATATTTACAGATTAGTCCCATAGAAATTTTATCAAAATCGGTTCAGTAATTTAGTTTTCAAATCAAAATTACTAGTATTACCACAACTGAAGTTGTTTTTTTATGTTTTTTTTTATACAACTTAGAATGGCAAACAAGCTGACGGCCCACCTGATGGAAAGTAGTAACCGTCGCCTATAGACATGAGCAGTACCATAGACATAATAGAGTATACTGTTATACCCTTGATACCCCTCATGCGTTGCCATTCCTGAGGACTCAGATGTTATTCCTCTGTACCCTGTAAATTCACGCCATATCCCACCCTTCAAACCGAAACGCAGCCATGCAAACACAACGGCTTCATGGTAGAAACACGAATGGGACAGAGGTACCCAAGCAATCGAATTTTGTACAAAGTCTCCCTCCTTATGTGGAACATACCTAATATAATTCTGTACAAAGTCTTCCACTAGTTATGTTACGCGATACCATGTCAGGTCTGATTCTATATTGATTACGATAATACTATATACAGTCGATAAGATTTACTTTTTGAAGGCGCAAAATCATAAATTATTAAAAACATCTCATTCCTCCTCATGACATGTTCAAGATAAAGAGCATGCAATTTGACTGTTCTTGGCGGTATTTTCATCGTTCCCGTAATAGAGTTTTTAATTAATTCTTATTACATAGAAATCTGAAAGTAATTATCAATTCCTCTTCACCCCGCTGCACATGACTATGAATTGACTTAGATTGAGATAAGCAATGTTTTCACCAGGGTTTCACAACAAGTTATGAGTTAATGAATAATTCAATGCTTATTATTAACTATGATAGTAGATAAAAAATAAATGATTTTCATATATACTATATCTATGGGGGTGTGCATATACCTATATTCATATATATACATATATATATATATATATATATATATATATATATATATATATATATATATATATATATATATATTCGTGTATATATGTACTTTAGTATCAAATAAAACAACTACAATGCAGTTTATTTGGGTTTATAGTATTCTAAGAAAAAATATTTATCATAAATAGCGTAAGTATAAATGTAGATATATAATTATTATGACCTTAGTATGAATTTATACCATAGGTAAATACTTACGAAGAATCTATTGTATTATCTGTAATATTTATTACACATAATAAATAACGAAGTATTTAATATGGAATATCTCACTGACAATATTTTAACGCTATAGTCCACCGGCCCCAACAAATGAGGCTTCAAGGCCCAGTCGAGGGCTGCACCGTCTCCTGAATATGACAAATAACATTAAAAATGAAACTACACGAATACCAACATAAAATAAAAATGTCAAAAATTTAAATTAAGGATTAAAATATTTAAATTTAGTGCGGGCGCATCCAGCTCGCGCCCGGTCCGCCACAGCCGTGCGTCGAGCGACGAGCGCGGAGCCTGTACACACTCACTCGGACTTGAAAACGATACCTTACTGTGGAAGTGGATTATCAAATTTGTAATTTCTATGTTTTCTATAATATATGAGAACCGCATACTCGGATGTTTAGAATAACATTAAAATTTTCCTCATATTCAAATGAATAATATAGAATATAAATATTTTCCATCTAATTATGAGTCGCTGAAAATGGTATTATTTACATTTTTCATGTAATCAAAATATTTTCCTTATTTTCTTAAGTTACGAGGTTTTTTAATAGGTATTCCGTTTTATATCACTTTTTTCAGAAGGCATTACGTATGGAATATATACACATATACCTAAGGTCAAGTGCTTTTACAATACAATATGAAATCAATAACACTAATAATAATAAAATAATTTATTCAGCAACTTTACACATTAAAATAATAATTCTCTAATGGCAGCTAAAATGTTCCCCACTTAGCTTAAGCTGAAGCGTTGTGGAGTGCTGCAGCGCTGATTTTCAGTGGGGCCACCACTCGATAGGTAGCTCTCGAGAAATTATAATACACTATTAACTGGACCTTATAGATGATAAAATAATATAATACATATAATAATACATTATTTATCGTATAACATACGATACAAGATAAAAAAGATAAGTAAAATAATTATGTAAATATTATATTACGTAAATAATTGTGTATTTTTTTTTTATACAACTTAGAATGGCAAACAAGCTGACAGTCCATCTGATGGAAAGTGGTAACCGTCGCCTATAAACATAAACAGTACCATGGACATAACAGAGTATACTGTTTCGCCCATGATACCCCCCATGTTATAACTGATGCATTATTCAAATTATAATGCATCAGTTATAATTTATCCGCCAAGTTTGCAGTTTTTGTACTTGAATCAAATATGTTTTCAATGATATTTAAAAAACGAAACTGAAATGAGACTGACAACAGGAGGAGGTAAATTGTTCCTGCATTTCGTGGCAGAATATTTTTAAAATCTCAATATATTATTTTTAAAACATGCCTTAATCATACTTGTAGTCGTTTGTGAAAATCATTTTATATTATAAATTTAAACCAATTTGGTGGTAAGTCTATGTAATTTACATCTATAATTATTATATAAGTACATTTAAATATTTTTGTTATACAACTTAGAATGGCAAACAAGCTGACGGCCCACCTGATGGAAAGTGGTAACCGTCGCCTATAGACATGAGCAGTGCTGAGCAGACATGACCATGGACATAACAGAGTATACCGTTTCGCCCATGATACCCCCCATGCGTTGCCATTCCTGAAGACTCAGGTGCTATTCCTCTGTACCCAGTAAATTCATGCCAAAATATATATTATTTTAATGATATTGATTATATACCTACGTATATATATAATACATTAGACATGCAGACGATATAATAATCCAATTCTAATAAAGTATTATAGATTAAATAAATTCTCTATCATAATCATTATCAATTTATGTTTAAAGCAATTCAGCATGACCAATATTTACGTATTATTTCTAAACTGCCATTTTTAGAAACTTCAATCCTTTTCCATATCGAACTAACCCTTCGAATACTATAAATTAATGGGATGTACTGTGCCAGAGAATTTTAAATATTTGAAAGCACCGTTTAGAAAAAATCAAAATCTCACCACAACTATAATATATTACGTAAAATAAATAATACAATCATAAAGTAGTTATAAATGTAGTGTTTATAAAAGGTAATCGTGGTTTTATGGTCCATATATTTGGAATGGACGCGGACGATTCGTCCGTCAGGGTTGCAGTGGATGGTCCCTCTGAGTAGACGTGAAGGCGATTTATATTAATTAGTCGGGATGAGATGTTCTAATCTATAGTTTAAACAAACTGAATAACTTTCTGTTTGTTTACAACATTGTAATATTGATTTAATAAAGTACTTGCGAAGTTTTAAATATCAAACGAAACAACTATTTATTTATAATTAATAAATATACCTACTGAATTTCATTATGTATAAATTATTTACTATATACCTAATTTAACCATCAGGTAGACCGTATACTTGTTTGTCACTTCAGTAATACAAAAAAAAATTGTTTTAATGTTTGAGATTAATGATGATGATGTCATGGTGATGACTGTCAACAAAACTTTACCACTAAAATCAACTACTATATTTTACTTATTACAGAAAATATCATTGATAGTATAGTGTAGACTCTAGAGTATTTATTATACCAGATATGTGATATGTACTCGTACACTTGCATATTAGTTTCATTATTTCACCTAATGAACGTCCATAAGACTCTACTTATCTATACTTATAATAAATGTATAGAGAGGTCAATTGTGTACAAGAAATATATTTCCAAAATAACTATCAGGGAGTGATTAGTGATCGATACTGATGCCAAAAATGCAATCAGTAAATTTTTTTTCTCTCTGTCTGTATGTTCGTTATAGAAATAAAAACTATTCGACGGATTTTAACGAAACTTGGTACAATTATTCTTCATACTCCTGGGCAGGTACTTTTCATCACGCTACGATCAACAGAAGCAGAGCAGTGAAGGGAAATGTTGGGAAAACGGGAGAAGTTACTCCATTTTTAAGCTTCCGTCGCGTGTGCAGCCTTAATGGCCGCATTTTAAAATATAAAAATATCCACCCATTCGACGCCGGGACGGGCGGCTAGTTAGAAATAAAGGCAAATAAAAATTTATTTAAACTCTATAGATAAATAAGATTATCAAGTCAAGAACGAACATTTAATACAAAACATATATGTAACTACGACCATATTATATTTAACACAAACTCTCTTACTCGTACAGTTATTCCACAATTATATTACTATTTATTCACGTATATCTATTTGTAAGGTCTCAGGGAGCGCATAACCGGTAAATCGAAACATCTAAATTAGTCTCAGGTACAGTCATACATGTCTACGAGTGCTGGACAGCCCATGGTTTAACGCCCCCTCCCTTATCGTGCAGTGTGTTTACGACAGCACCTTTGTGCATTAATGTACCTACATTGTGACGACAAAACTGTCCGCGCCACTCCCCCACCAAAAAATGAAAATGCAATTTCTTTCTGACAGCACATTAAAGACTACGCGAATTAGGAATATCGATTTGTTGTTTTTATAAACGTTGTCATTTTGCACGGGACATTTACCGCTCCTTATTTTGTATGTAATTAACATTAAATCTGTTGCAACGACTCGCATGAACTGTGTACGAGGTGAATTTTTGAAACGGAGCAGTTATATAAACAATCTTAAGAAATTATGCTTTATTTTAAAGAGATTTTGTGCCACGTTTAATGATTTTGCAATAAATGTTATTCTTATATATTATATATATTATATCTATTAAAACTATTTTCAGCTATTTGTTAAAAAAATGAATTTAAGTTGGCAGTGATAAGTAATGGAAAAATTATAAAATATTTTTCACACATCACTCATAAATTATAAGATTCTAACATTTACACCTACTTATAGTAAAACAAACGTATAGATAGCATGGTCAAATATAGAGTAACTAGTCAATTGTAATAATTCATCCCTTATATTCACGGTAGTACATAATACCATAAATAATCTAATATGATACTATATATATCTAATAAAATAAAATCTTAGAATATATAGATAGAGCATCGAGTCTCAAAAACAGGTCAACTTTTTGTCAGTTAATTGTCAAATTAATATTAGATAATGAGTCTTGATGTATCTATATTTAAGTATTTAATAAATAAAATAAGTTAATACGCATTAAAAAGATGCAAAAATTATAAAACAAAATAAATATAGAAGTTATAAGAAGGAAACATAACTATTCATCACGCAAAATTGTATGAAAAAACAGGCCCGCTTTTCTCAAAGCATTTGTATGGAGACATTCTATCTATATAATCTAAGATTAAAATATAAATTTTAAATCATCAATATATTACTACTTATTTCAAAACAAATTACTATTCTGTTACACCAGCAGTGTTAATAAATATATTACAATATTTTGTGTATCTACGTTTTTAAAATTCATTATAATCCTGTATTTGTACTTGTTTATTTAAATTATTTATCACTTTAAACTTTTGACACTGTCTTATGTCTATGGAAACGATCGTTTAAAAGTAAGAAAGTTTTGTAACTACTCGTAGCTGCTCTAAATATACAAAATATTATGAATCGTTCAACATAATGCATAAATAAACAAATGCATAATTTTACTTCAAATAAATTTTAGATTTTTTACTTATTTATGTATCAAAGAATACAATAAACATGAATAAAAAATTGTATAATTGCAATATATGAGAAAATGTTTTATAAATGAAATAAAATAAAAACGCATTTACTATTATATTGCAGATTTAGGAAGTATGACTCCAATACATCACGATGCTTGTATGAATTAAGTATATTAAATTGAAAAACATGTTACATATTATATGAATTAATTATAAATACAATTGCATACATTATTAAAATATGTCTGTCTATGATATTGCAAAGATATAATATATTTATTTTAATCAATAAGATAATTTATTAGCATTGATAATAAAAATGTGTACAAGTACACGGTGGTACAGGCGTGGAAAGGGGGAAAAAGGGGATAGATACTCCCTATCAGGTCGACCTCCTCGTGGTTCCCCCTGGAAACCGTGATGTTCTATTCTAAGTGAATTCATCACGATGAGCTAACTGACCTGCCTTTTCATTCTCACCCTCATTGGTGGCCCGCCAGCGTATACCGTTAGCGCAGGCCAGGTTATTGTTCCATTATTATCTGTTTAAAAAACATTATCACTTTTTAGATATATTTTATTATAAGTATATGCGTTAATTAAGTAATAAACATTAAGTAGTGTAGGATGTGGTAAACCTTAATTGCCTGTCCCGTTTTGATAACGGTTCAACAATCATAATTTCATAGTAAATACAATTTAGTACTTATTTCTTTACTAAAACGTTTATTTTTAAAGAGAAGCATAAGAAAATTACACAACGTATTTTAAAACAAATAAATTACTCCACAAAAAAAAAAGCAGTTATTTCAATCGTAATAAAATTACGAGTAATATGGAATCAAAACGGTAGAAAACCTATCCTTACTAATATTTTACTTAAACATGAAAGTATTTTTGTTACCTTATAGCGCCTTGACGGCTTAACTAATCACTATGAATATATTTGGTATACACGTTACTATATAGGATAAGGAGATTACAGGCTACATCACACTCAGTAAACATATCCTGGTCACACAGACAAAGTGCAGGTAAAACTAGTACTGAAATACCTACTTGTCAAAATCGGTTCGGATTTGACAAATATATCACATAAAATACTAAAAATATACAAGGTAATTAAAATCCTCTTCTTTTTATAATTGTTAAAATTGAAATTACCAAGTCACTGAAATTTTTTAATCTTCATATGTCTTACGCACCAACAGTACTGAATCTTCATTTAATCTGTGACTTTGCTACGAGCAGAAGGAAGGCGCTTTAGCCATATACGTCGACAACCGGCGGCGAGAACATTTGGTATATGTTAACTGCCTTTACCATTTATCACTATATACTTGTATGATTAGAACCCTCATACTTTTCAGTGAGAATAAACAACAAAAAAACCAAACAAGAACAACCCTGTTGAGAGGGGGAAACGGGATTGTTAGTAATGAGGTTTAACAGGCCCATTGCTACCAATACACCCTATCAGTTCGACCTCCACGTGGTTCCCTTTGGAAACCATCGTGGTTAATTCTAGTGGAATTCATCACGATGGGCTAACTGACCTGCTTCATCCTCATTATTCATTATCATTATTATCTTTCACTGGTGCCCCGCCAGTGTATACCGATAGCGCGGGCGGGGTTACCAATCCATTATCACCCATTAAAAAAAAACCTTGTTGAGATTTTACTACCTTATATCTGAAATGATATAATTTCTAAGTTATCCATATTTCATGGGAACGCATTTGGTCAAATGCTGACATACATACTATGCGAGTTCAAATCATATCTAACAATACTATATTCACGTATCCTTAACACTCTTTATACTTACGTTTCTTTTTCTGAGTTTTATGAGTAAAGTTTACTTCAGCTTTCTTATAGAAACTCATTGTTACAATCACACTAAATTGTACTCAGTATTATTATTCTCTTTAGTGTTACGCAGTGGTTTATCCTGCTAATTTTACTAATATTACAAAAACACAAATACACTGCAAAAATATTAGATTAATAATTAAAGCAGGCAAAATAGAATACAGCTATTATAAAATAAATTTGATTTTATGATTAGACTATAAACACTAAGCAATATTTTTAAATAGGAAATATCGAATATTTATTTGTGTGACCGCTATATATGGATTTCCCGTTTTTCTAGTTGATAGTTACTACGCTAGACGAAAGGAAAAGGGCTATCACGTGAGGACAGGAGGTGACTGGGTGAGGGTATCGATTGCCACGCCCTCCCGCGGCGAGTTGCTAAGCAACGGGGACGCCGCCCTACGATCTCGTACCGGGCATGTTTCTGATGCCTCCAACGTTTACGTCTTAGCGCCTTAATCCCGTAAAAGTCTTTGAACTGAAAATAACTTATATCCAAAAACATCCCCGGTTTGAAATATCTTGTGAACATGTTTGTGTAAGTACTGTTTAATTTTTAATAACTAAACATTTTTAAAACGATTTACGGCAGTTAATAAATTATAATTCATATATTTATATGTATATTTCATGGTTACAATACAAACTTTTTTGATACAAATCTTAAATCTTAAAAATGGACAAAAGCAGCTTTTTCTTTTTTTAGGGTAAAGAAATAAATGAATTATTTGCACCGACAAGAGAAAACTCTTAAATGAAAAGAAGACCAAATAAAAAATATGATTTCGACTGTAATCCCAGATGTCATAGTCAGAGTTGTTTACTGTTTCTAATATGTTCAATAATACAACAGACGAACCTGTTTTATTCATTTAAATTAAAAAAAAAAACATTTTGTTAGCAGCTACAATAAAACTAAAATTAAGTCTAGTTCGAACCTGACCTACACTAAAGACTTTATGTGCCAATTTAAAATTTTAATTAAATCTCAAATGGTAGCAAACGATGTTAACAAATCAAATTACCAGGAGTAACAGCGCCGGTCGAAAGAAGAGCTTGTTGAGTATTACATTCACGAATTTTTCCAATTTAAGAATTTAGATATTTTCTTCAGTTATTAAAATTACATCCAAATATTTACAATTAATAATAGAAAAACTATAATTATATTATTATTATAATGAGTACTGCCTATTAAAAATACCCACAAATAAATCTTCTAACTTAATACTGAATCATATTAAATAAAGTTTGGCAAGCGGCAGCAAAGAGAAATGTGGGGTTCAGGAACAAAACTTAATTTAGGAGCGTAGTGTAATGAATTTTAGAAGATTTAATAAACTTGGCTGTAGCACCCTCCGTTATCCAAACCCTTAACCACCACGACCCTTGATTAACACTATTTTATTGCTTTTGTTTTTATCATGGGAAAATAATAACTTTTAAAACATATAGATAATAATATAATAAATAAATAATATATTAAAAAAATATATACGAGTAGTCGAGAAACGACAAGCATAGTTAATTCCCGTTGTCCAGTCTATAAGTATAAGAATCTTGTTTTATGCACAGCTAGTCTATCGATTATGTTAATGACAGGTTCGTTTCAAGTTAAAAAATAATAATATTTATGTAAGACAAATCCTTATTGATTTATCTTTTATATAATATTAGTAAATATTTTTATATACAAAATATACTTTATATGTTTCAGTGTCTAAATAGCAGAACTCTCGTTAGTAATATTGTAATATATATTATAATATAAATATAATATAATATTTTTTTAAAAATTTAACAAAAATTATAAAAACACTAATAATGAAAACTGCGCTTTGTACCTATATCATCATCATCATAACAGCCTTTAACTGTCCACTGCTGAACATAAGCCTCCCCTTTAGAGATTTTTGCCAATAGTTGCCACACTTAGCAGACGGGTTGGCAACCGCAATCAGGTTTTGTAGATATTTTAAAAGGGACGCTGCTGCCCATCCCTCGCCATCCCATAGTCGCCTCTTACGACACGCACGGGAAAGGAAGGAGTGGCCCATTCTATGCCGGGGCCTACTCGCCTAACCTGTACCTATATACATTTAGGTTATTATTTGCGATCTTTGAAGCAAAATAGTGGTAAACTTGACATGCTTACATATTTTCATCATAGAATATTTTTTAGAAGAGCTCACTT
This sequence comes from Galleria mellonella, assembly GCF_026898425.1. NCBI lineage: Eukaryota > Metazoa > Arthropoda > Insecta > Lepidoptera > Pyralidae > Galleria > Galleria mellonella. The sequence goes on along the minus strand of NW_026441988.1, from coordinate 37,500 downwards.
TTTATGTAATATTTATTTGTTGTTTTTAATAGGCTAAATCAGAGGTTTCTAAAGTGGATTACGCGGAATCTAGGGATTCCGTTAAAAAGTCACCGAGGTGTTGCGAAATTATTTATTTCCAACTGTTAAATAATACCACAGTTAGTACAAATATTATTTTGAAATAGCGCAAAATATGTGATGAGAAAAACTCATTCCTGTTATGTAAGTAGGTAGCTAGCGAAAATTCAGCCCATCATAATGTGTTTCACTTTTAAAATATTCTAATAAAAGTTTTTGTTTTTATTTACAGTATCTTTGATTTGTAATAATTTTATATGGCATATCATAAAATAAAAGATATTTTATTGCTGTTTCGCTATCTTAAAATTTGGTATCTACTGCTAGACGAAATACAAACAAAGTTTAATATTTCTTTTATTTCTAGCGTAATCTACTAAATTACGCAAGAAATAACAAAACTTGTACATAATTGGGAATAAGATTAACTTATATTACTTTTAATACGTAAGTATAACGTTTAGAATAACGTAAAAAAATTAGCTTTCTAAATATACTATCTACATATATTGCTTGACTTGAGCCATTAAAAAAACTTAGTATAGTTTTACAAGTTTTTAATTAAAAAATACGTAGTTACTTAAAAGTGGATAATTCATTGCGATTAATACATTTTCAGAAGTCACCTACACTATGTATTGATTAATGACCGAATCTTAAAAATTCCGTTTCGGCTTTAATATGCCGAACCAAAAACTATGTGTCATTTAATGTTCCTTTATCAGCTCGAATGATCTCTGTCTTGTCTTTTGTCGTAGCGGTAGTTTTTTCGTCCTAAAAAACAATGTCGTAAAAATAGGATCGTCCCGATTGTAGCCGTTTAGCCCGCAATCTCTGCGGATTTCTTTGTAGATTTGATCTTTATTGCTTGTCCGCCCCACAGTAGGTACTAGTTAAAAAGTGTTTTTCATTAATGCCGCATATTCCGTGTAATTAATGGGAACCATTAAAATTTGTCTTTGAAGCCAATTTAAAAAATTTTCTATCTTAGTTCGGTGTAGACTAGAGACAGCCTTAGCCTGTCTGGCGCCCCTGTGTAAAATTTTTGATGGCACCATAAAATTAAGATCCCGAGAATGTCAAGTAAGTTGATTGTGCTACCAGTGCACTGGTAGACTAATCCTACCTAACTATTAGAGAAGTTGCTAAATTCCCTTCTAGCTGCCCCTGGCGTCCCTTGGACCTCAGTGCCCCTGGGTGTCTCTGACTGCACTCCCCCATAGACCAGTGATATACCAATCTTACAGTGTTTGAGTTAAAAATAAAATTCTACGTATATTTATACCTATACAATTTATATTAGACAATTTTTATTATCAAGACTATATCGTCTGATTAGATTTAAATAATTAGTATTGGTAAATTTAATTACCCATCTGATGCAAAATTTGTGATATTACCGTAACAAATATGAAATATGTAAGTAACTCTATATTACATCCACATTTCAATACACTTGAATTACATATATGAAAAATATATTTTATTTTTCTTTATACCTACTTAACCCTAATATTCATAAATTATTTTAATATGTAAAAGAAACATACTAGTGTAGGAATTAATTACAGATAAGTATATAAAATAAAAAAATAAATATCCAAATAGATATGGATCTAGTAAAACATTCTTTATAAAATATTTTATACACCTATCATATTAAAATTATAACCTATAATTTAATTTTCAAAATGGCGCATAAAAACTACGTCGGGTGTTGTCAGGTGAAAAAATCCGGTCGCCCACTCGTTTGTTTCTTTTTTTTTTCACGTGTTAACCCGAATTATAATTTACTGATCTCGAATAGAAAAATGAGGTCTATTCTTAGAAGAGTGTATCGTTTAACAAAAGTTGTTTATTTGCTATAAATAGTAGCTATCTCTGAATTTCTTTTAATGCTTTTTTTTCTTTTATTCTTTTATAGGTATGTATTACATAATTAGGAATTATTATGTAGCATTTCAGCGTCTACAAATTATATTGTTGTTTAGGTGCATAAAAGCTACTTATTTAAATTGAATTGATACTTAAGTAAAATCTATAGTTCCTTAGTATATATACTCATTTCACTAAGTCTCTACGACAATTGGTTAATAATGAAATTAATTTTTCAAAAAATATTTACATTCATTTCTTATAATAAAAACGCGTCTAGACAAATAGTAACCACTATCTAAAAATAGAAGTTAAAATGTTTATTTCTACTTATTAAAATACAGCACATATTGATATAACCATAGTAAAAAAAAGTATAAAGATACTTGCCTTATAGTTTTTGCTACAATCTAATCATATAGGCACCCATCGCTTAATTTTCCCACGAGCAACAAAAGCGGGGCGCCTCGTCCTCGTCTGAACTCAGAGCCCGTCTGTGGAGTCATGACGGATTCTCTGTACGACACTTCGACCCATCAGTCAACCGCTCGTCCATCCGACGGATTGATTGTACTCTCAGGTAACATCAGTGATGATTACTCACCATAATAAAGTGATTTTACCAATACCAATCCATACCATATCTTAACTGTGTATCGAATTTGCAAGGTTTATATATCTTTAATTGCTCGTTGTATTTAGCCTTACCTTGATTGCCCGTATGGATTGTAATCACAGATTAAATAATCTTGAAATGCTATTGCTTACTTACAAGTTTACTTACATTTACCAGAAAGACATTTTGTGTACTTGCATAGCTTTGTGTCGGTTTAAAAGAGTAAATATGATAGTAAGATTTAATAAATAAAATAAAACCGTTTAAAAAGCAATACACAATAGTCCGAAAAAATTGCAACTCATAAGATACAATATATCTTATTCATGCTTTTTTTTTTATACAGAGAACGTAAGAGCAAGCGGCTCACTTGATGATAAGTGACGACCGCCGCGTACTGTTCTAGTATATACGCAAAAGTTACTACATACTTTGGTTCCTGAAATAATTGGTCATTACAAGTTTGATATTTTTTGTAATATTTAAAATAACTTATTCTCAGCAACATTTTAAATTATAATGTTACTAATGTCAAAAAGAGTGAATTATTGTAAAACTCAAACACAAACAAAATAATATATTTTTAGTAATTCATATTTACTATACTTAGCTATATTAGCCGCAATCCCCTACAATATTTGTTTGAAATAAGGCAATTATTCAGACCACTTTCTTTCAAAGGCGGTTTACAAATCATTTGTTTTATAATATCAACAAAGTATATACATTCCATATCAGTACTATATCGCATTACATATAATAAATTTATATTGGATATAATATTATTTTATGTATTAAAATTTAATTGTTTTTGAACTTTAGTTCATATGCCTAAAGATACAGAAGTAACTACCTAATTTATAGGGTACAATGCAACCATGATGACTATTGTAAGAAATAAACCTGTCCAAGTCATTTATTTTTGTTACAAATCGTTTTATGTGAAGTCACTGATTCAGAAATAAAATAGTCCATAATGTATTTTATATTTAGTCGAATCGAATAGAATTGGACCGTTATTGGAGGCACAGGTGGCGCATTGAGATTTTTTGCTTAGCTAAAAAGCTAAGAGTCCAGCCAGCAACAACAATAGCTATACTATAAAACTACAAGCCGAAGCGACAGATGCAACAATGCATCCAACAATGATTAATCGTACGAATCTAACAACATTTTACATACGAAATAAAAAAAATACAAAAAAAAGGAAACAAAACATTTCGCCTTTTGTTTATTGCGACGACGCCAACTTGTCTGCACCAAACCGATTCGAATTTAGAAGGACGATCATTAATTATATTTTGTCTTACTCACGCATTCCATTTTCGAAGTCGATATGATCTATAGATTCGATCTATGGGTCTATCGATCACGCGCATTGGAATCTAAATTTATTCATTTAGTGGCATCCTTTTGCAGGTGATATTTACATACAGATCATTTGATGAATTGTCTATTATATTTAAAGTATTTAGAATTATAGTTTCTATCAGCATACAAGCATTACATACACATGATTGTAGGTATATATACTTAAATATACATTTTAAAATAATGACCAAAATATTACAGTGTATTAGAATGACAATACATTAGATATGAATATTTATACCTAACATTTTGAGGCTGAGTAATTTATATATAATATTATACATATTATATATAATATTATAACATTATTATATATAATATGTAGGTATCCTTCTTATAGAATTATTGAATATTGTGGTGCAGTGGTTCTCTATTTGCACTTATGGACTGAAGTTGTGGGTTCGCTACTAACCGTTATAAAAAAAATTAAGTGGATTGAGAATTGTGTAGTGAAATTTCTGAATAACTCTTTTTATGCAACTTAGAATGGCAAACAAGCTAACGGTCCACCTGATGGAAAGTGGTAACCGTCGCCTATAGACGTGAGCAGTACCGTGGACATAACAGAGTATACTGTTTCGCCCATAATATCCCCTATATCATATATTTCCGAGGACTCGGGTGTTATTCCTCTGTATCTTGTAAATTCATTGACATATCCCACTCTTTAAACCGAAACATAGCCATACAAAGACACTGCTTCACTATAGAAACACGAATGGGACAGAGTGACCCAAGCAAACGACTTTTGTACAAAGTCTCCCTCTGGTAAAACTCTCTAGGGATGATAAACATAATGGAGTTTAATGTAGATCTATCATAGATTAATAGTCTATACTTTAAGTACTTTGAAGCATACATAAGAAAAATTAATTCTACGATTAGAAAAAATAATAGTGACCATTGTAGTTCGATCACCTAATGAAATGAAGTGCTTGTACCAATTTAATAAATTATAAAAGACTGTAAGTAATAGGTATTACACAATCAACAAAGAAATCTATATAAATGATAAAGATACTTTATGTATTTAAGAAAATGTAAAACATTTGTCGACTGTTGCCATTAAAATGAACGTAATACTCCACATATCCACATTTCACCGATTAGAATCAATAAGTTAAAAATATTTTAGAGTCGCGATCTAATCACAGATTTGATTTTTAAATCAAAGATTTTTAAATAACTTCAAAGCCTTTAGGCTTTTAAGTTATTTAATTCAAAAAGTAATGTAATGTATAACATTACATTACTTTTTGCTTGGAAACAGACAAAATAACAAAATCAAAATTTGATGACAAAAACAAAATTTGAAACCTTATCCATCTTCAATACGAATTTTCTTGCAGAATAAATAGAAAAGCCTTTTAATTTTTTTTTAAAATTGCAATGTTTACAACCTTTAAGTTTATAACCAGTATCATTTATACGTTTATTAAGATATAAATACTTACACTTTTTAACTCCATCTTAAGACAATTACTAAAAACATCATACAATAACCAATAAACATAACACAAAACATTATAATTGAAAAGTTTCATAGAAAAAGACTTTATTAGTGTATAACTAATTAACTCTAAACAATATTTCATCTGCCGAGATTGCATGACGCGAAACAAAAAACAAAAGGTCGGAATGACCGCGCCAAAACGCCCAGTCCAAAACAAATAAAAGTTGAACAAAAAATGAAGACGGTTAATAAGCTGGATGACATTTGGGAATTCGAAATATTCATTCAAAGCATTATTAATAGCGCGCTTGAAGCAGGTTCCATATTATTAAAATGAGAAGACAGCAATTACTTATCCTTAGACAAAGTCCACTATAATATCCATTAAGCCGTGCCGTGTTTCTGTTGGACACGTTATGTTAAAACCTTTCATGAAATGTTCCCGGGTCGAGGCCGTGGCCGTAGGTACTCTTGTTTCGTTTAAAGATTGCTGTGTAACAAGACGGGATGGCGTGATAGCAAATAATTTTATAAGGGCCCTTAACAATATGTCAAACCGCTTCGCATACACTTTTTTGTTTTCAATAAATAATACGTCGGCTCATAAGTTTACATTGTTCGACTTCGAGCGAAAGGAAGCCTTGCGACGATATTTTTCAAATGTTATTTATTTCATAAAAAAACGCCACAAAGCAGGTTCTTTATGCATTTTGGGGCTACATTTAATATTATGGGAGAATGATAATGTGATTATTGTTTTGCGAGCTTTTCGATGATTGATAGTCGATTGTCACGGATAATTAAGTGTTTCGGATGAGCATTGGTTTTTATAACCTATATAGGTGGGTACATTTATCACCCTTGACTAATCAATCTATAATATAAAAATGAACATGACCTACGGTTAACATTGATTTACAAAAACATCACAAGTCATATTCTATACAAACTTTACAACTTAAATTATTCCACATCTAAGTGTTATTTGTTTACAAAATTTATAAGAATAACGTTTGTTTACATGAACATTGTCACTGTCTATTTATAAAATAAAAAAATTTGATTGAATGCACTTTGTATTCATTGCCATTTTTTAATCTTCGTTTTTAATTTCGTTTATGATTAATAAGAATAAAGATAACTTAAAACTACGATTCTCTAATATCTAATACATTTTTTACTTCAGAAACATTCGTTCAGTTATATCTATGCGAAGCGTATAGATAAATCCACGACATAAAAGCTAAATTCAATTAGGAACAATAGTGAATTAACCGCTAAATGTGTACAATGTATACATACAACTCATTAGTTGTATCTGCTAATAGAAGTGTCCGGGCAGATACAATCGGTCTTTTATCGAGCCCGCCGCACTCCAGCAGGACAATACAACACAAATTAATAATTCACGCCTATAATGCTATTAGATGTAATTTTAATTTGATCCATTGCTATGTTCGATACGCTCTCGCTCCTTCGATTTAAGTCGCGGTTTCATGAACATTGTCGTAAAGTGACAAATAATTTTATAATTATTTGTCACTTTAATAATCGCTCTATTTTTATCTGAGATTCGTAATATATAGTTATATATGTGTATCTTTACTGCATAGTGCTACTATATGTCTTAATATGGCCCGGAAATTAAAATTTATTTTACATTCGGGTTTTTTTTTTGGACTTTGACATGCTTACAAGTTTTCGGTGTTCTTTTTTAAATTAATTCATGATATATTTTTTCAAACAATAATCTAATCTCTAAATCTAGTCTAATCAATATAGAGTTCCCGTGAGTTGGATGCACATTTCATAATTTAAAGCCCTAATATCTTTATTATCAATCACTAATAATGTATTTAGTTTTGTATCCCAATAATACAATTTAATAATCAATCGCTACGACTGTAAATCGGCTAGCCGTTTGTTCGCTTTAATGAAACCGTACATTCAAATAATCATTTCTTTTTCTGTTTATAGGATTTCGTCAATAGCTGTTATTGTTGTTGTGGCTCGTGTTGATCGACCGATTGTCGGATAGACCGACACAAAACCGGAGATTGTTCAATTCCGATTTAACATTTCTCAGACGGCAGACTCGCTTACGTCAAGAGTGATGACCGATTTTATCTCAGTTGTATTTAATAAGGTCATGACCCTTGGCCCGCGATGTCGTTGATTTATTGTGAAATTGCTAATATGAATATAAGTAGAGCAGGAATTGGTGCCATTTATTGAAATATAAGTATTTCTAATAGACTGATTTATCTGATTAGAACTGCATTTACGTCCGGTATTGTCTAAGTTTTTATAAATCTAAAGTTTTTAATTTTTTTTTTATTTATCTCGTGGTTGACCTCACCTTGTCTCCTAAAAACATGAGAAATGTCATCATAATTCGCCAAGCAGATAAATATAAGACTACGATATTATCTATAGTAATTATAATAACATATACGAATGTTAATATTCTGTCCTAGGGCTTTGCCCATGTAATTTTAGATAAAGTCTAAGTATCTATGGACCAAAATTCATTCAAATCACATCAGCTAATTAAGCACAATTAAATAACAAATATCTAACAACTTTACAGGTTGACATAATTAATTAATTCATTAGTAGAATGAGTCCATATCTACTTTTACTTCAATTATAACTGGAATTTTCAAATATAAAATAAAGAACCCAATATTATGTGATAACTAAATATTATAATCTCTATTTTTGACATTAAATATTGTGGCCAGTTTTTTCTTATTCCATATAAAATGAAAACGAATGTTCCATAGGGCGTGGCGGACCCGCCCGGGATTACTAACCCACTCATTATCCACTTAACCAGATCACTTCTGTGTAAAATTATATCTACCATTTTTCGCTGTTGGTAAATGGAAAATATTATTTTATTTTTAATCTGAATAATTTATTCATTTTTATTTATTATAATTAAAACATATATGAAATAATATAAATATGTAGATAAGTACATAGCTCAATTTTTGTTTTAAATTTTAACCATAATAACAGATAACGATAACATACATCCGGTTACGTATATCTATAACATAAACTATAACTACCACAGTATAAAGATTAAAAAACTATAAAAAAACTACTTACTTTTCATAGAGTAGTTTCACGAACGAGTCTAAACAGGGTAACTTTTGAGGTGTGGCGAAGGCGAGGGGGGACGTACCAAACTGCTATACATTCGTTCGGTACTTGTTAAATAACGCATGCATTTGTAATGTAGCAATGTAATGTATTATTTTTTTAAATGTAAATTTTATTAAATTAATAAAATTCATTCAATAAGGTGACATTTTATTAATTAACTTCTTTGTTTTTTATTTCTCGTATCTTGAACATTTTTAGTCATCAAATCTAGTTTTTGTTTTATTGCATTATGTGAATTATTTACATTTTATTTTGGGTATCATTTTTGATTAAATTGAGTTTGTTAAGAAAATATGGTAGTTTTGGGTTATGACAAGAAAGATGATTGGGCAATTTTATGTAAGTTTTGGTAAACTTTATCAAGTATTGCGACATTTATTATTAACCAATATTTGTATGAAGAGATTAAAACTATACTAGCTAAGTTTGGTTTAAAAGAAAGTGGACTTAATTTATTATCATTCCCAAATGTACCATTTTATGGCATTTTTCCTAAATTATGTTATGTTCAGAAACAACACACTTAACACATCTACTACATTTATTTCAAAATTTAAAAATAATAAAAAATTTACTTTGTTCATACATCATTTTATAAATGTTTGTCCTGCTTTTCTATCTCGCTTTGACTATATTTTTTTTTCTTTTAATTATCCAAACGATATGCTTTAATCTAAGCTTTATACAGTCTTTTTAATTTGGAGTAGATAAAATTTATGATGTTGTTCAATTCTCTCTGTTTTCCATAGACGTTAGTACTTACAACATACTCATGTTTTCCTCCATAAGCAGCATGATATGAAATCAAGATAAATATAACTCGCCTTATCTGATATACATATCTTCCTGATTGTTACGAATTATTTAAAAATTATATTTACTTAGGCAATCTCTTAGATAAATAAGTATAGTACTTACATTATTTAACCATTTCAGGAAATATTTAAAATTTAAAATTGCTATTTCGTAGGTTTATAACATTTATTTCTTTGTAATAAATATAATCTAAGGTAGGGGAGACCGAGGAGAATTGAACCATTTTTTATATTGAGACCCATATCTTTTTAATTAAGCGATAGAGATGATCTTGTATTATACTAAATGAAACCTTGTTTATCTAACTAATAAATGTTTAGGATAAAAACTGCTACTATTTCTTTTTTACCCATAAAAAGTTGACTTAAAGACAACTAGTGACTTTATATCAACTCTCCTCTTACTGAGATAAATTGAAATACTGGTTTAGGAGAGTTGAAACAATTATTATCTGGAAGCAATCCATTATTATGAAACACATATTTGAAAGTAAATGTTATATTAATGTTACAATTATCCTTAATTTGTACTATCAGTCTCATAGTTACAATATTGAGATCTTAGAAACAAAAAAATAACAAATAATTAAACATTGAAATTTATAGAAAATAAAAAAATAAAACAATCTTAGTTAAACAAATTATTATGTCACCCACAGGACATCTCGCCTTCAGTGCATTCCAGGTGCGCCCATGCCTTACATTCTATACACTGGATCCATTGTTTGGCTTACTTCGTGAAAACGGTTCTACACAAACTATACAGAAGTAGTGCTCGTCATCATCATTGCTGCTATCTCCTATTTTACTAGCTTTTCCTTTCTTTCCTTTTTTAAGCTTTTCTTTTCGCTGTTTTTACTATTTTTTCACTAGTTTCGCAGGTTTTTCTTTCAGGTTAAATATATGTCTTTTTAATTTATTACTATTTCTTTTGACTTCAATTGCTGCTATTTCATTTTTCACTGACGTATTAGTTAATATGGCTGATTTTTACCAGAGGGAGACTGTACAAAAGTCGATTGCTTGGGTACCTCTTTCCCATTCGTGTTTCTACCGTGAAGCAATTGTGTTTGCATGGCTGTGTTTCGGTTTGAAGGGTGGGATATGGCGTGAATTTACAGGGTACAGAGGAATAACACCTAAGTCCTCAGGAATGGCAACGCACAGGGGGTATCATGGACGAAACAGTATACTCTGTTATGTCCATGGTATTGCTCTTGTCTATAGGCGACGGTTACTACTTTCCATCAGGTGGGCCGTCAGCTTGTATGCCATTCTAAGTTGTATAAAAAAAATTTTACCTTTTTTCTATTTTGTGTGCCTTTCCTAGGCACTGCTTTCGGTAAAAGTCGGATTGTTTCTGGAGAGAATACACCGAGTGTGGATCTGTTTGCAGCTGAAACGGTGGGGCTATCTGATGTCATCAGTGTGAAGACCATCGAAGTCATTATTAGGAATGATATCGTGAATATTAAGCGGATACGATGATACTTCAGCTACATTTGTATTCGTTTCAGAACCTGAATAATTATTTAACAATGCATTAATGACCGAAGGACTTGGAGTTCGATCATCTTCACTTTAAAGTTCAGTTTCTTCTCCTTGGATAACAGAATTTTCTTGCATAACTGATGATAGCAACGGTCGATCGGTGACTTGATTGGGTAAAAATTTGTCATCGCCAAATATGTCTGTATTGAGCGGTCACGATCCAGTTATCCAAAATCCTGCAGCCATATTCTGTAGGGCTATGATACCCAACTGATGGTAGTTTGGTTGTTTTGGTTGGTTTCGTAGGCTTTTTTTATTTTTAATATATCTATAAAGCGATGTGTGGTTTAAGTTATAACTTTTGGCAGCATCACGAAGAGTTTTATTACGTAACATAACTTCTTCGAAGGTTAGTTCATATATTTCTTTGCTTGCCATACCTCGGTCAGTCTTCCGTTTGTATTCGTTCTGCATCCTAAAACCTAAGCTAAGCTCAAAGCATACCGTTACAAATAAAAAATCTACTTAAAATAAAATACCAATGCATAACAAAATGCAAACGAGGTGAGTTGAAACAGGCTGTTTCAACCCTCTTAGGGTACAGAAGTCGGCTGCCATTAGGTTTGAGCGGACATAACTTTGTTACACTGCACAGTCATGCAAAATCTTTATTATAGTTTAAATCTTAGATTCATAAGCTGGCAAATAACATAATACACTTAGGCTAAAACAGTTAATTAATAAAAATTTAGATGAAGATATTATTATGATGAAAACTTACTTTTACTAATTTTTTCACCTGACATTTAGTAGCGGCGTAAGCGTCGATCATGGCGCATGGACGAATACTGAGCGCCCGAGCGGGTGGCGGGAAGAGAAAATTAGCAAAATTGCCAACTTGCTAGTGCTTTTAGATTCCGAGAAATTTATATTGTTTTAACCCACCTTTGGTTCAATTCTCCTCGGTCTCCCCTAATTACCGCGATCCTTGTATTATGTTTATTTTGTGGTTTTGCATTTACATATTTTACTTATTGATACCACAATTATATGTATATTATACCTCAACCTCAACGTTTTCATAGGCAACGAACTTTCCAACTCTGAGCTGATTTATATAGCGTTTACCATTTCCGTAGCATTAGTCTGATTTTTAAATACTTACATGATGATAATAATTAAAAATAGATAATAAACTCATTTAAATATATATAACTCATAATCGTAGAACTCATAATAAAAACCTTAATAAGAAAAGTCACATCTCTAACTTAGTAGGTATCTATCATTAAATTGCATCCAAAAAAGTTCAGATTACAGATCCTATGCTTCGTATATACTCTAAAATATGTTATACCTAATAATAATAAAATGGTTCGTGTTATATTATTTTATCTTACTGTCAACACTCACACACACTAACAGGACCTTTATGAGGTAAACTAAGAAGCCCGAATGACAATGACCCTTTCATGACTCTCGATTCTGTTGACTCTTAATTTAGCCAGCAATCGTTTTTTAAATTTAATTACATTTGTCGTATATTTCATTACCCACTACAATATCTATCTTATTTAATAATTTAATACTTAATTACATTATGCCATTTCCGAAAAGGGTTCGTTAAGAGGATGTTATCATCTAATGTACTTATGGGAACAATGTTACAATCCGACCGCAACGTGCGTAGGGTGAAGAGGGAGCAAGTTACTCTCTGGGGAGTGTTAGGTTCTAAATAAAACATTATTACACAAATGAAACAAATTAAATGTGAGAAATTTTGTAAAATCCTAAAAAAATATTAGTTAAAAGCTCACGCTGTCGCATTCTTACCGAAGTCTAACAACGTCTGCATTATCAAATAAATAAAAATAAATATAAGATAAAAATAAAAATCTTTATATTATTATATGCAAAATATGTACTTTTATAAAACCATTAAGTGAAAATTAAAAGTGACTTAGAAATTATTGAAAGTAGAAGACACTGCCTTTACAAAAATAGTAGTTAAGCAATTATCTAGTACTAAATAATAAATATTATCCGTTTTCGCGGTTTCCCCCGCATGCATCAGTATATACCCATGCATTAAATTTCATTCTAATCTATTCAGTCGTTTAAGTATAAATAAATAACAAACATATAAACATCTAAACATATTTCTATAAACTCTCGCATTTTTAATATTACTCATAGTAGGATTTTAAAATAACTTAACTTTAGTGTAATGCTAAATCATAATGAAGTCTATTTAGATGCAGATCAATAAAATAGTTATCATATGTTTTATTAAATTCCAGCTTCATAAAAGTATGTTTGTTTTCATCCAAAAACTAATAAAAAAGGTTCGCATTGATATTAAACATTCCTTAATCCTGAAATCCGTTTAAAAAATAATAAACTTGTTTATTCGGCTGTAAATCTTTACACGTAATAAAGTCGACTTATCCATTCACCCTCTGTAATCAGTGTCTAATTCTGTATTCGTAGCTTACGATAATGATTAACGAGGAAGTTTATTAATTCGATCTAGTGGGATTAGAGCGTTAGCACCGTGCCGCCGCCATGCTGCCCTAGGTTATAGTGGAAAAAACAAACGCATCCCGCAAGGGACACGTAATCGGTCTCTTATAGGGATGGTACTGTCTAATTTATATACATATTAGTTTTTCATATGCACTTATCTATAAATTTCTTATATTAACATTGATTAAAGGTTAACGCTGATGACTTATATTTATATGAGGTAATCAGGGACTAATAGCAATTATAAGTAAAAACAAACTAAATATATTTTATTACTGTAGTAAAATATATAGATTCTGATTGTAGTAAACGTAATATAAGACATTCTCGATTGTTTTTATCTCTGATAGCATATTTATTTAGGTAGATAGGTTATTATTAGACAGCATATTTAATACATTAAGGCCTTAATTCACTAACTTTTGAGCTGTTTACTTTTCCAAACGGCCGATACAATAAATTTTATTCTCAGCACCACCTAAACATCAATTCCAACTGTTAATTGGACTGTTATCCTCCTAACCGAGCTCCGCGACTATGTTCAAATTTCGTTTAACCAATCACTATAGAATCACATCTACTTATAACAAAGATGGCTGATCCATTCGCTTCCCGCTAAACTTAGTGATTATTGCCTACTTTCTTTGTCGTCATATTTTTATATTACGTATATGATAAATAAGGTATTTAATTCTAAAAAGTAAGTATAAATTTTGATATAACATGATTTGGAATTAATAAAAATAGTTATCTCATTGGGTATGAGATATAGGTGGGTTCAAAAAACTCATACTTATATATACTTTGTTAGATATTTTATTGTAATTAAATGCCTACATTACATTCATAAAATATGTTATTTTCATAATCTTTTTGTAAAATATTATCCTTTTTGCATTCATTATACATAAGTTACAGTTCTAAAAATAAAACCGAAGTAACAAACATTGAATGAGAGCACAAGTAGTGCCAATAAATAGGTAATAAATTAAAAGCAGTCAGTAATAGAAAAAGTTTAGGCCTTAATTTTTTATAATAGCCTTCGAGCCTGGAAAACAATGCCTTACAAGTGTATTTTTGAAAAGACCAGTATCGAATGAGTCATCACTCATTCAATTCGTTAAAAACACTCAATTTTGTAACCAATTGTTACGTTACAGAGATGAACAGTATTTACGATGTTCCCTGTATAAACAACTGTTGCAATATAAAACCCGTTTAGTTAATTATTGATTATCGTAACGTCGATGAACTTGAACCTAAAAAAACATGTAAGTCAAAGTAAAGCAATCTAGTTAGTTGTAGAAATAAAATATAGTGTTTCCATTTTTTTAAAAAGTAAGTAGTAGAAAATGGCCAAACTATGTCTGTACTTAGCTTTTTTAAATGTATCTTAGAATCGTGATTTAATAATAAATATCCATTTATCTGTCAAACTTGCATATAACATTAATAATAGAAAAGCTGTAAGTAGGTATAAATGTAGTTTATGATAAAGATTAGAATGTTCAATTAGCCATTTAAAATATTTTTGTATAATGTTGAAATATAATAATATGGTAACCGTTAATATAAATTAGGTGCAGTGTACGTGACAACCCTACAGCCGAAATCCTTATGTCAACACAAGGGGTTGTGTAGAGTCTCGAGGGAGACGTTTGTTTTTAATAAAAGCTTTTATTTTGCAACTAGCAAGTGCCCGCAGATTCACTCGCTTATCTATTGTAATATAGTTTTTATTACCCTATGGTGTCAATTGAATTTTCTTGTAGGTATAACTATATAACATCATAAATGTTAAACAATATAATATATATGTAATTAATTTTTATTTGTATTCGTTCAGTTGTCTATTCAGGATTTCCGTGTAATAAAATATATAATATGTTTATAAGTAGATAGGTATATGAACAATGTAGATACATTTTAAGAAGAAATATACCACTAAATGTTTTTTTTTATTTAAACAATAAATTTTTTCATACTCTTACCGCCTCTATTAATTATATCCGAAAAAGAATTTGAGTTTGTTTTTTTTTCATTTTCCCCTTTTTATTTAAATGACTTTGCCTTATTAAAATAGTAACAAAATAGAGACTAAATATTAAAAAAAAAATAGAAGTAGCAGTATAACTAAGTACGATATAAATTTTGCCTATTTGAATCAAGCGTGGACAACACGGTAACTACCATAAAGCTAAAATATTTTTAATGCAACTTAGAATGGCAAACAAGCTGACGGCCCACCTGAGAGAAAGTGGTAACCGTCGCCTATAGTACATAAGCAGTACCATGGACATAACAGAGTATACTGTTTCGTCCATGATACGAGTACCTCCTATGCGCTGCCGTTCCTAAAGACTAAAATGTTATTCCTCTGTACCCTGTAAATTCACTGCCTATTTATATTAATTATTTATATAATTATTAAATATGTCATACTTATAAAATGTTTGCGTGGGGAAACTAAATATCATATTACGTAAGCACTTAAGTATTTACCTTTGTAATTGTTATGATAGATATTTAAATATAAATATGCTTGTTTAATTTTTTTACATACATTATAAAGATTGTATTAAGATAACAGTATCATACATTGCAAATTATTTGATACTAATCATTGATATCTAATATTTTCATAGCCAATAACAGAAATACCTATATTTATAGTATTTAGGTACTATATAGAATAAAATGATACGTAAACCATGGCAACTATGAAATCTTTGGAAAAAAAGCTGTGCAGGGCATTTATAAGAAAATTTTATTAAAGAAAAAAACCATTTTAATTATTAGCTTTACCCGCGACATCGTTCGTGTGACTGAAATATGTCCAATAATCGGATTCAAAAGTGTCTTATGTCCATCTCGTATTTGTTTTTATACCAAATTTCATAATAATTGGTTAAGTCATTATGACAATAAGGAGTATCAAACAACCAAACTCATTTTCACATACATTATAGTATTAGTAAGAATATACATAACATATTGATAAATTTAAAAATGTGTACAAAAAGTACATCCCTAAACCTATGTCCCATTCATTTTTCTGTCTTGAATCAGTTGTATTTGCATGGCTGTTTCAGTTAGAAGAATAGGAGATATGATAATTAAATTAAAGGGTACAGAGGTATAACTTATATATAGTTATATGTATTAGTGCTCAGGAATAGCAATGCATGAAGGGTATAATGGGCGACACAATATACTCTGTTATGTCCATGCTACTGTCCATTTCTATAGTCGACTGTTACCACTTTTCATCAGGTGGGTCGTCAGCTTGTTTGTCGTTCTAAATTGCCTAAAAAAATTTATCATGATGGCACAGCTATGACAGTACATACAGACTACGCTCGACTCCGAGGATCTCAAGACGGTAATTGGTACATTTAAAAAATATTAACATTTGCTTCTTTGCTCAGAGGACATGAAAAGTTGTTGTTAAACAAATCTGACGAGTTTTACTCTGGAAAATGTGTATTAACACAATAATAAATTAATATTTATAACGTAGTTGTACAATTATTTATACATATAACATGGCTCTGTCCAAAATATCGATAGATATTACAAAAAACATCATATTGTACGAAATCAGAATTTCAGTGAACTGGTTGCATACATTTTATTCTAACTTTTTTGTTAGAAGTGACGCAGATTTGGACTGAGATCTTAGGATCTTGTAATTGCAAACATAAATTATGATTTGAAAATAATTAAAATGTAGCTGCGTTAATACTAACAGAATGCTAAGTGATATGTATAACTTTTTTATACATCACGTATATGCGATTTACGACAATTAGCATATTGATAGACAAGTACGCCGTGACTAAACCATGTACAAAACACGTGCGACTGTGATGATGTCGCAAGTTGAATATGAGTGAAAACAATGATAATAATAATTAAATAGAAACAATAAAGCACTAACATGATAACGTCAGCCAAGTGCAAACTGAAATCTACAATAAGAGTTTCGATTATTATTTATTATAAATATTAAAATATTCACAAAATGTCTCAAAATCCAAATTTGTTTAAAACTTTTTTCAAATTATTGTTTAAATTATAAAATTGATACAGAATACTAAATTTTAATAAGCAAAGAAAACGTTATAAAATTCGTACAAATACATTTGCTTTTAAATTTGTGAAAAAAAGCAAATGATACTCAATTTTTTTTTACAACCAGCCAGTATGTCCTCTAGATCAAAAAAGTTTACATAGGTATTACCTACTTGGTAAGAAATAATATAATAATTTAAAATAGTATGTGTTGCTTAGACTTTTTTGATGTTACATAATATTACATAATATTACATTCTGATTGTATGGAATTGTATCAACACAAAGAGCTTAATTGTAACATGCAATTGCAGTTATACCCGTTTGTATTTTTGTTGTATTTTCTTAAGAGAGGGACTGACTGAAAACCAGCGCATCGCAGCTGTACATATTACATTGGGACACTTACAGTATCAGCTGAGCCAGTTCCTTTTGCCTAATATGAGATACTTCCTATATGTAATATTACTGTATGTTCCGTTATAATTATGTGTTTTTCTGGCAATAAATATTTTCTATTCCATTCTAATATCCAGGCCCTTATCTTAAATTAAACTGTTATCATTATAATGACCAAACAATACGGTTTTGTTTAGAGACGTATTTATTACGAAAACCTAAAAGACTTATATGTTAATGTTTTATGACAGGTGATAATATATATCTAGGTATCATTATGTAAAAAAGTGATAACAATTAAAGTCAATTAAAATGTATCGGATAAGTAATTTAAAATCGATAAATTTGTTTTGTCTTAATTTTCGAACAAATAAGTAGATATTTACAATTTTTTTTTTTTTTTATTTAGAAATACATCCCTAAAACCAATTCACAATTAGTATATTAGTAAAAACTATAGGCAGACTGAGAAACTCTTTCTTTAAAAGTCCATATTTTTAATAAAATTTTTAGTAGAAAACTAAGAGATATTTAATCAATTTTTGAAAAATCATAGGGAGATGAAGTTTGTATAAAGCAACTATTATTTTTAAGGTGGAAATACGAGATTGTGTATTTAGAATTTTGGTATAAAAATAATAGGTATGAAAAAACATGTTCACTTTTTGTTTAACTTCTTGTTTTTGTAATTATACGTTATCTAATTACTATAATAACAACAAAGGCTATGTAATTGACTACTTATATCAAACAAATACGAGTCGCTGGTTAAGTATTAAATCAAGTGCTATAAATTATTGTTACCTACCTAATATGGAAACAATAATATTTCTTGTACAGATTCATTCTTCTTTTGTTCTTTTTCAATTCTTTTGAAAACTGTCAAATAAATTATAGGACATTAATTATACATTAAATGTGAGTATTAGACATAAATGATACATGGATATACTCGTATTTATAAAATCAATATGATAATATTTTACCTATATCAAGCAATGAACTAAGTCATTATGATATACCTAGTTCATTAACCCAGAAATATTATTTCGAACTATATTATATATCTTAATACAGTACAGATAAATAGACAAGTGATGATATTAAAATGTATAAATAGATAAAGGTAAGTATATCCACGAAATTACAGGATTTTTCACATATGATGAAATTAGTATACCAACCTATGCTACCGATGCAGATCAATGACACGGCGATATATGTAGTCAGATATAAAATTAGGTAATTAGTGAAAAATTGGAAAGAGATAAGGATAATTCTTTACTTATATTCTATATATATAAAAAGGCTACACTTTAAGTGTAGCCTTTTTTTTCACAACTGTACGTACTTTGTCACTTATAATACTGCAATAAACATTGAAAGAAACAGACTGTTTTAATAATAGGTAGATAGTGAAATAAGTAATAATTTGTAAAAAGAAATAAGTGTTTACGTGATACACTCAGTGTTCACATCAGGAGCATTTTACTGTACATTTACGTAAGTGTGTAATTCATATTATATAAAACTCTTAACTGTAGAGCTCTCGAATATCAACTGAACAAATACCTAATAAGAACGATTAATTTGTTTCTTTAATATTGAATATTATTGTTATTCTTTTTTTCATCATTACAATATTATATTTTTTTTTACCTTAAAAAATAATATGTCATTAAATAATCTGCATCACATAGAAAAAAAATAATTTAAAAAGGGCTACACTGATTTTAGTGATCATAAATGTTTGGTGTAGAATCTCCACAACCGAAGTGTATAGGACTTATCGTGATTATAAAAAGATACATAGTATTAATTAATAATAATTAAAATTAAAAAACGCCTTATTCACTTTCATGAAATAATATTTTTTTTATGGTAAGTATCCGATTTACGACTCTAATTTAAATATTACATGTGTTAGATAATATTATCTGTGTTGATTACTTTTAATGATTGAAAAACAAATAGATGGCAATCGCTAATTTGAAAATCAAGCTTTGATTTATCAAGAAAACTTTCTGTTTATATAAACACTACTTATTTGTATACGATTCATTTATGTATTTTACTCGGCTACTTTTATATTTACATCTACATATGTCATTATTATTATATTTTATATTGTATAATTTACACGTATAATTTCGTGATTACAATAAAGTAGTTAATTATAACTCGAAATAACGCGTTCGCGTCTTCTTACCCATGGAAATTATTAGATCTCTTGGCTTTAAAATTCCTTGAACATACTGTCTTTCATTGTTTTTAACCCATGTGAAAATGTTAAATTTCTAAACACAATAGTTTTTATAATGTATATATAAATTTGTCTATATTTCTTGCAGCATAGATTTTTTGGTATAGAAACCAGTTAACAAATGTCTGAGTATACGTAAAACTAACTCATAATGGATAATTTAAGTTATTTATAATTTTTATAGGGTTTCTACCTATCCGAGAGAATTAGTTATATCTATTGTGGTAGTATCAATCTATCTATCTTAATCCTGTGTTACGAAAGTTTTTAATTTCTTTTTATACCACGAAGATAGCTAACAAACTTACAGCCCGTTTGATAGTAAACGGCCATTGCAACCTATGAACGCCTGCAATACTAGGGGAGTCACTTGCGCGTTGCCAACCCTGAAGAAACCTTAATACACCCTTTTTAAAGAATCCCATAATATACTCATTGGGGAAACCTTCGTAGGAAGCTTTAATCGTTTTGCAAGTTATACTTTAAAACTGAAAGTTGCATATTAGTCATTTTATTATTAAATGTAAATATTATAATTCTATGTGATGGAAAGTGTAAATACAATGTTTAACTATCCTTTTTATCCCCAAACCATGTACCAGGGGCAAGACAAAGTACTAATAGGTACACCGATATAAGAGAACTTGAAATTAAAACTTAATAAGCCACCAGACCAATGAGGTATACCTAGCAATTAGTAATAATAGAATACCATATTCTATTATTAAAAGAGACTCTATTTAAGCAATAAAGGGATGTTATGAAGATGACTATTTTTATTTATTTTTTTTTTTCTTACAGGAAACAAAATGCTGAAACGTGCATATACATGGCAATATCTCGCTATTATCTTTGTTTCACTATCCGCAGTACAAACAAATAAAGAACCTAAAATATCGACGGCGGATATTTGTAAGCCATTAATAATAGCCCATCGTGGTGCCAGTGGTTATGTCCCTGAACATACTCTCGGAGCCTATGCTCTCGCAGTTACTATGGGCGCCGACTACATAGAACCTGATATCGTTATGACAAAAGATGGACATCTGATCGCTCGACATGACAACGAATTGGGCCTTACCACAGACGTATCGGAACATCCCGAGTTCGAATCGCGTTATCGCAGTCAAATTGTTGACGGTGTACAAATAACCGGCTGGTTCACTGAAGACTTCACATTGGCAGAATTAAAGACATTGCGTGCAATAGAACGCATACCTAATATAAGACCTGGTAATGTTAGAATGGACAAATCTTTTGATGTTCCTACTTTCCAAGAAATTATAGATCTTGCTAAAAGCATGCAAGGTATTTATTGTCGTGAAGTAGGTATATATCCGGAAATTAAACACAGTACTCACTTTCGTCGCCTTGGATTAGCTATGGAAAGACCATTGGTTGATCTGTTACATAATAATGGCTATACAGGACCCAATGCTCCTATATACATACAATCATTTGAAATAAGCAACTTAAAAGAATTGAAGAATATAACTGAGCTACGTTTAATACAGTTATATGGATCGCATCTATCTCAGCCTGTGGATCAAAGGGAACTCGGTACTAACCTCACCTATGGGCAAATGGCAACAATCCAGGGATTAAAAGATGTAGCAACGTATGCACACGCTGTAGGTCCTGAGAAAAATTATATAATACCGCGTACTTCTCTTAATAATCTAGGTATTCCCACTGATTTTGTAACAAATGCACATGCAGCTGGACTAAAAGTACATCCATATACTTTTCGATCCGAAAACTACTATCTTCCTGCTGAGTTTCAAAGTAATGACACATCTCCACATGCTATCGGTAACTTTAGGAGTGAATTAGAGGCATTTTTAAATACTGGAATAGATGGTTTCTTTGCTGATCAGCCTGATGTACCTGCTAATATACGAACAAAATGTGTAATTGAGGAACCGGTATGTCAATTCAAGCCGAACTCAGTCAGTAAATTAGTAGCTTTGAATTCAGTATTATCGATTTCTGTTTTCTTTATATTTTGTAGCTACATTTTCTAGTTTTAGTAGTAGTGGTAATTGTCTCTTCTATTCTTGTATAAGCATTTATTTCTATTTTGTTTAATCTATAAACAACAAACATAATATACTTATTTATTATTATTATACTAATTATTTCCTTCAATTTAGCCCTTAAGAAATTCATGATTTCCAGTTTGTATGAAAATTTTAAATATTTCTTCTTAGTGTTTATTTACATTATATAATCTGCAACTTACGATAATATGAAGAAAATATTTTTAGTTCAATTATGTTTCGATCTATTAGTTTCTTACTTATATTAAATACATGTGAACAAACAACAATCATATAAAGGGATATGTTTCTGTTATATAAATGAATTATTATTATGAGTATTATCTAATATTTCATATTCTACATTCGAAATATTAATTACTGCTACTGTTTTAGAATTTTCGTCTTTGTAAGTGTGTAGAATTTTCGTCTTTGTAAGTAAACAATCGAATTCTGGCTGGCACTACGCCAGATAGGTATATTTCCAATATTAATTAGTACCTATATGTGTGATGTAGATTATTACATAACGTTTTAGTTATTATATCAGAAAATATAATGGGCAAATCAATACTTCCTAGATTTTTCTATAATCTGCCAAACTATTGCATTCAAATATATCTTTAAATTTCAAGAGAAAAATCGGTTAATAATGATGATTTACGAAACTGAAATATAGACTTACTACTAATTACATGAGGAATCTTGAAGTATCTATATGCAAATTACGAAGAAGGCTATACTCCGAGTTTCGCTACGTGATAAAATTTAAAAAGGATATCCGCAATTACCTAATCTCAGAAATCTAATGAAGTTCCAAATGAGTGACAGACTAACTCATAATTTTTTTATTTAAAAATATTTAAATAGGTAAATCTGTACGGCTAAAGCATGGTTTAAGGTGTATTTTAAGATTTGGTACGTAAAGCGCCAAAATAGAAACTTTATAATTACTCTTCCTATTTTTCTTAGATATTAAATCTTTATATTAGATCTGTTATGATTATTATTGTTATTACACGTCAAATAAATATGTTATTACAAGTCAACTAAATGGATTATTAACGATGGAGAAGAGAAATAAAAAAACAACCTTTTTCAGTTCTGTCATTGACACACAAGAAGTTTTTTTTTTTTATTTTATAATACCATAAACAAAGTTAGGGTTGCTATATAAAGTTCACAATAAACTATACTTCAACACTACCCCTCAAACCAAACTTTGTTTCAAACATAAAAAAAAATACCATAAGCACAAACAGCACAATACAAAAAATAAACTTATAATTTCTGATACAGTGAAATATCTTTCATAAAATTACTTATTTTTACAGAACTCAGAGGCTTGGTGAACATATCAGCCACCATACACTGAGTAGACAAATACTTAATCTCTATTTTGTTACTCTCAACTGCTTCTCTAATAAAATGAAATTTAATGTCTATGTGCTTAGTCCTATTACTATTTACCTTGTTAGCAGCTATCTTATGACATGACTGGTTGTCATTATACAAAATAATAGGTTTATCTATCATCTCTACATATAGTTCTTTAATAATATTCTTTAAGAAAATAGCCTCCTTGGCACCCTGAGCCAGGGCAACATATTCCGCTTCAGTTGATGATAATGAAACACAAGTTTGCTTTTTACTTTCAAAGGCAATAAGATTATCACCAAGTTTAAACACTAATCCGGAATATGATCTCCTGTCTTCTGAATTTGCCCAATCGGCATCAACATATCCATATAAACTGAAGTTCTTTGACTTCTTATATACTAAACAATAATTAATTGTACCTTTCAGATACCTTACAATCCTTTTTACCTGTACAAAATGTTCTTTTGTATAACAATTATTATATTGAGATAATACACAAACTGCATGTAATATGTCTGGTCTGGTATTTAGAGCAATATACATCAAGCTTCCAATTAAATTTTGATATGGAATTTTTGGATCAACGGTGTCACTTTTACTCATCCTCAAACCTGGTAGAATTGGTGAATTTACAGGTTTGCAATCTTGCATTCCATACACACTTAATATATTTTCTATATACCTTTTCTGATCAACAATTAATTCTGAACCTACTCTTCTTATTCTCAAACTTAGGGCATGTTCTATGGGACCTAAATTCTTTAATTTAAATTTACTATCTAGTAGAGAAAATATATCATGCTTTTTCTTTTGATTATTACCAAATGCAAAAATGTCATCCACATAAATTGCTAAAATTAAATAAAGGTTATCTTGTTTGAGAATATAAATACATGGTTCATGAACAGACTGCTTAAAACCAATATTAATCAAAGCATTATGCAACTCTTTATTCCAACTTGAGGCTGCCTGCTTCAGTCCATACATAGCTTTGTTTAGTTTGCATACCTTAGGCACATTATCATTTTTACCTTTATCAATTAACAAGCCCTTTGGCATATACATAAAAACATCTTCATTTAATGTTCCATGAAGAAAAGCAGTAACAACATCCCAATGGTCTATAAACCAATCAAACTGAATTGCCAAAGAAAAAGAATTCTAAGTGCACTAGAACGAACAACTGGTGAATATGTATCATGATAATCAATACCAAATCTTTGATTATACCCACGTGCAACTAACCTAGCCTTATATTTGACAATATTGTTGTCACTGTCTTTCTTTATTTTAAATACCCATTTGCTATCTATAGGGGTTACACCCTTTGGTAAATCTACAATAGACCAAGTATTATTAATATCCAATGATGAAAGTTCAGCATTAATAGCATCTTTCCAACAAGCTGGTAAATTATCAAAATCATCAAAATGTAAACATTCATCATCAGATTCCATGCACATATACACATGATAGTCTGGAAACTCCTTTATCTTTCTATTACGCAATGGATATCGTTGAGAATTTTCACTTTCGACATTTCCATTACTGTTACCACTACACAATGGATCCACATTTATCACTGACTCACTTTCACTTTCTGATAAATTATCACAGTCTAAGAACACAGGATCACTATCACATGAATTATGTATAAAATCTTTACCTGAACTTGGAACCTGGTCACATGCTTGAGCTGGATCAGCGGTGACAGCCCTTGGGGCCATAGACGATGATGCATGTCCTCTTGTCACTTTCTGAACTTTGCTGCTGTTGACTTCATCAGCATCAGGAATTAAGGATATCACAAAATCATGATTTTTCGAAGATTCCTTCTGATGTTTAGACTGCTGCTCTGTTAAATCCTGTTTAAAAATATCAACACATACTTGTTCTGGTAGGAATTTAACATCTCTAGATAAAACTATCTTTCTGTCCTCTGTCCATATTCTATACCCATCTTTGTCTCCACAATATCCAACTAAGTTTCCCTTTATTGCCTTTTTATCTAGCTTTCTGCGCTTTTGGTCAGGTACATGAATAAAACATTTTGTGCCAAATATCTTCAGATGACTTATATCAGCTTTTTTGCCAAACCATAAACTGTATGGTGTAGATGAGTCATCAACACCTGTTGGACCAGTCCTATTCAGAACATATGCAGCAGTGTTAACAGCTTCTGCCCATAGCTGCTTATCAAAATTATTTGCATGTAGCATACTCCGAGCTGCTTCCATTAATATTCTGTTTTCACGCTCCGCAGCTCCATTCTGCTGTGGGCTATATGGAATGGTCATGCGATGATTAATTCCAAATGATGACAATATGGCTTGCATTTCCTTGTTTATAAATTCTTTACCTCCATCAGTTATTAATTCTTTTATTGTATGACCTATTGTCTTAGCTTCCAAAATAAAGTTCTTTGTTACTTCTGAAACTGCTGTCTTTTCTTTTATAAAATATACTTTTCTGTATTTGGAGTAATCGTCTTTGAATGCAATACAATATCTACTACCTCCAACAGATACTTCAGCAATGGGGCCACAGACATCAGCATGAATAATTTGTCCTGGTACCTGTGCTCTGATATTTCTTGTATGAAAAGGCAAGCGAGACATTTTACCAAACATGCACCCATCGCAAACAATTTTTTCTGCTGGCTGGAATGGAATATTATTCAGTTTTAAGAATTTTTCAACATGTCTAATATTCTGGTGACATAGGCGTTCATGCCAGATATTTAAGTCTGCCGTATGACTACTAAGCATACAATAATTTTCAGGTAATATCACCCTCATCTCCAATCTGTACATATTTCCCTTATTTCTTATTGCAACTGCTTTTATGTTATTGCCATTTTTAAATATTCTTTTATTTTTATCACCTATTTCAATTAAATTATTTTTTAAAGCTGACCCTGAAGAGAATAAATTCTGTTTACAGGTAGGAACAAACCAAGCATCTTTTAAATGACCTTTCTCCCATTTTCCATTAACCAACATTTTTATGTCTATGATGCCAAATCCTACAGCCATCATTTGACTACCATCTCCGAGATAAACTGGAATTGGGTTATCAAATTGTTCATATGAAGCAAAATACTCTCTATGTGAAGTAATATGGTGTGACGCACCAGAATCTATTATCCAGTCCTCTTTAGTTATCACGGTACTATGTGCAACAAAAGCATGTCCATTTGTAGAATCAGATTTTTGTTTATTTTTAAATTTAAAACAATGTTTTTTGATATGTCCTTTTCTTTTACAATAATTACAAACTGGACCTTTATTATATATACGCTTTTCAGTCTTTGCAACTAGAGCGACTTCACTTTCAGGTTTGCTTTCATTCAATCTTTGCTCATGTAAGCGAAGACGTTCCATTAATGTGGTTACATTTCTATCCGATGCAGGGACAGATTCCCATGCATTTTTGAACTCAAGATAGTTAACAGGCAATGTATTCAGTATTCTGTTTAAAAGTAAGGACTGAGGCAAAGTACTGCCTTCATTTTTCAATTCTAAGTTTAATTGAGTATACAGTCTTTGTAACTTAGAGACATGCGTAGCTATACTGTCCTCTGGTAACTTTTTATACGTAAATAGCTCGCAGTACAAAAGATCCAGTCTTCTTTCATTTTTCTGTTCATACACAGCATGAAGAGTATCCCACATTTCTTTCGCACTTTTGCAGGTTAAAATGTGCTGTTTCGGCTCTCTGCCTACTGTTGAACCTATTAAATACCTTGCAATTGATTCCTTTTCATGGTATAATTTGAAAGACTTTGGTTCTTCTCCATCTTTTGGTTGTTGCGCTACACCGGTCACATGGTCCTCAACTCCATGTAGGGTTATTTGTAAGTTGATATCGAATTTCCATGAAATCCAATTACCTTCACCCTCCAACTTGTCCACTGTGATTTTATCTAATCGCACAGACATTATTGACAAGTACCTCAAGAAGTTCTGAACAAAAAACTTTCAACCGGAAAAAAAAAAATGGCGGCTGTGACTTGTGGAAATTGTTCTAGTTTTGTACGAATAATTACAATACCATATAAATGGAAAATCAGGCTGGGCCATAACCTGTTATGATTATTATTGTTATTACACGTCAAATAAATATGTTATTACAAGTCAACTAAATGGATTATTAACGATGGAGAAGAGAAATAAAAAAACAACCTTTTTCAGTTCTGTCATTGACACACAAGAAGTTTTTTTTTTTTATTTTATAATACCATAAACAAAGTTAGGGTTGCTATATAAAGTTCACAATAAACTATACTTCAACAAGATCTTTTTCCTATTTTTAGAGTCATAAATTATGCAGGAGTAAGTACTCTATTTACTACTTAAATTAAAATTGAGTACACATACAGGTCGTAGCGTAAGGTACATAACTTTTTCGTAATTTAGAATATTTCAAATCCCAATAAAATAGAACGAATACGTCATTTAAAAAAAAATTAAATCCCTAGTGGATTAGGGAAATCGGAGATATTTGTCAACTATTACCGTTGTGATAAACGTGACACTCGATATTAAAATTCGATGTGGAAATTTAACAAGTCTACAGCTATCAGTGTTTACTTGACGAATTTTCTTTTCTTTTTTTTACTGCCTTAATTAAGTTCGATTCCGTAAATACCTCACGTTTTCATTGTTTACACTGAAATGATCTAAATTAATGCTCATGAAAATTGGCAAATACAGAGTAGTGACGTAAACAAACATTGTAGATGAATGGAGTCGCCGTTGTAGTTTTCTTTATAAAATCCCCTCATCGATATTTTATCCGAAGATCCTATTCTTAATCTATATTGTTATCCTTTATAGATAGATATCTAGATAATATGACGATTTTATAACATATGTCACCTTTAATGTGACTACTTATCATTTGTTTCGTTAGGCAACGTTATCATTGATCAGGCCATATAGATCACTCCACTCGCGCCACTTCGCCGATTTATTTTCAGCATCCGCCATCACACAACAAAGTGTACGTCGGTACACTATAGATATAGTGTTATCTAATTGTATTAGTATACTCACGAACAAAATAATATTGTGAATTATATTATAGGAACTATCTGTGCTCCCGAAATGTTAGTTCGAAGTGTTTTTATGCTTTTTCCTCATAGAAATAAGACATTATTACAAATTTTTAAATATCTAACTTTAGAATAGACTTAATAGTTTCTATGCATGATACTCGTATAGTATAGCAGACACATTTTTTTATATGGTGTAATAATTTTAAAAAAGTTTGTGTACATATTCAGCCTAATATTCGTTACGCTGATGGATATATTATTTTTAGAAATACGATCGGTCAATCGAATAATCGTCGCTTTCAATCTCTTATTGAGTTCAATTCAAGGCAATGAAAAATGTATTTAACATACATACTACTAAACTCAAGCAGTGTTTTTTAAATATATCTATAATGAACAAATAAATGTATTATGTAGTAGATTTTACTAGTATCTAGTGTAAAATGTCCTTGAATTTATGATTAACAATATTACGACACATGTAGGTATTTAATATCTATTTATACCTACATAAATAAAAGAAACCGCTATTATTTAGCCATATATGTCAAAAATATTATGAGAAAAGTAAAATGGATGTAGAATAATTAGGGTAATTATTTTGATAATTTTAATACTTGTAAATAGCATAATAAAATAAAGAAAATTATTGGTTTATACCAATAGGAATTGAACAGGAACCTGAAGAAATTTGCATAGACAACAGTTTTCGTTTAGTTGGCGTGGCAATTAAAAAACATTTTGTAAACCAACACATATTTGTGACTTGTTACTCAAGTAAAAGTGATGAAAATTGTATCAATTTTAAGAAAAAATATAAATTTCGGTAGAAATAAAAGACTTCATCTAGCAATATTACCTTCTAATCAAAGAAGTCCTGTCTT
This sequence comes from Galleria mellonella, assembly GCF_026898425.1. Taxonomy (NCBI): domain Eukaryota; kingdom Metazoa; phylum Arthropoda; class Insecta; order Lepidoptera; family Pyralidae; genus Galleria; species Galleria mellonella. Next base: position 8,021 of record NW_026441988.1, on the reverse strand, counting down.
GCTCTATACCTAGGTTGTATATTGTATTACCACCTAGGTAGGTACTGTAGCAGAGGAGGCGAAATTGTCATACACATCTTTTTTCTTTATTAATTCTCTCTTTCTCATCTCTTTGCGTATTTTATCACATGTATCATGGGGAGTTTTCAACATGTACAACCCGCCACAAACTAAAGTTTATTAACCCAACCATATGGATGAATGGCGGTCGTCCACACACAAGCAAAGTATGGAGCCAACTCCCAGCAGCAGTCTTTCCGAACAGGTACGACACTGAAACCTTTAAGAAAAGAACATATTCCTTCCCAAAAGATCGGCAACATACCTGCAATTTCTCTAATGTTGCGGGATCCTATGAGTGATGGTAATCACTTAAGTACCATCAGGTAACTCGCATTCTCGTTTGCTGCCTATATTATAAAAATATATATTATTTCAAACTAGATAGGTTTGTCGTAAACATCAAATTACAAATAAAACTACATACAGTCTTAACAATTTTGTCTTCATATATGTTTCGTTAAAAGCGAGTCGTCGCTAAGACTACTTCAAAACTCAATTATTCTTATATTTACTATTGTTGTATACAGACGTTTCAGATCATCAGATTAACAACTGTGAGTCTATATTTATATAGCTTTACTCAAATTATAAAAATAATTAAACATGTGTGATTTTCGTGACTGATCACATTTTTTAATAATTATATAATAAACAGACGCAGACGTATCAAAAACTCTTATTAATTTTCGATTTTACCATTTTAAGTATTAATTTATTTTTAAATTAATATATTTAAATTTATAACTTGTACAATAAGGTTTCAATCTTATCAACCAACCTAATTATCTGGTTTACAGGTGAAATCCCTGTTAGGTAACAGGCAATAAAAATGGATTTTCGGGTATCCTTAGGGATACTGTTGTTAGGATTTGGAGTAAATTCCTCATCAACGCCTGTAACCTTATCCGATAATGACATTGAGAAAGAAACTTCCGAGTGCAGCCCGCTCGTAATAGCACACCGTGGGGCAAGCGGTTATATTCCCGAACACACTCTCGGCGCATACACCCTTGCACTTACAATGGGTGCAGACTACATCGAACCAGATCTCGTGATGACTAAGGACGGATATTTAATAATTCGGCACGACAACGAATTGGGATTAACCACAGATATCTCACAACATCCAGAGTTTGCTGACCGTCGCCGAAAGAAAACTGTTGACGGAATTGAATTAACCGGTTGGTTCACTGAAGATTTCAATTTATCGGAAATAAAAATTTTACGCGCAATCGAACGCATACCGACTATAAGACCAGGCAATGCCAGAATGAATAACTCATTTTCTGTGATGACCTTCCAAGAGATTATAGACCTAGCCAAGAACTTTCAACATGTGCAAAAACGTGTTATTGGCATTTACCCAGAAATTAAACATAGCACGCACTTCCGACGCCTGGGTTTGCCCATGGAGCAATTAGTAGTAGACACGCTTCATCAAAATGGATATATTGGATCTAATGCACCAATTTACATACAATCCTTTGAAGTAAATAATCTTAAAGAGCTTAAAAATATCACAGATTTACGACTGCTGCAATTGTTCGATAACAAATCTACTCAACCATTTGATCAACGAGAGCTTGGAACTGGTCTAACCTATGGTGATATGGCAACATTGGAAGGATTAAAAGAAGTTGCTAAATATGCATATGCAGTAGGTCCGGACAAAAGTTATATTATTCCAAGAGATTCTAATAATAGACTAGGTAAAGCGACTGCTTTTGTGAAGGACGCTCATAGCGTTGGATTAAAAGTGCACCCCTATACTTTTCGGGCAGAAAATTTTTTTCTTCCTGCTAATTTTCAAAGTGTTAACAGTGACGAAAATGCTATTGGAGACTTAAAAAGTGAAATAGAAACATATCTTGCAACCGGAATCGATGGACTCTTCTCTGATCATCCAGATATACCTGTTCGTATTCGAAGCACTTGTGTAAAATAGTCTAGGTCTAAAACAAGTAAATAGATAGATAATTAATTACTTGGAGGTACCTGAAAGTTTAAAAATTAAGCGCTTATGTCAAAAGTTATACTTAAATATGTAATAAGCTCCTATAAATTACATACTTAGATATTTTTATTTATTTATTCATTAGTAGAAATATGTTTACAAGATGGACTTAATGCTAAAAGCATTCTCTCCCAGTCAACCATAGGGAATTGTCAGAATACTCGAATGCGGTACTAGTAATTATTGATATACATACATACTAAAATTACATATATAAACGAATAAATATATATATATATAAATAACAAATATACTTACACATATATGACATATACTATCATCATCATCATCTTCCTACCCTTATCCCAACCATTTGGGGTCGGCGTAATATGATTTTATCCATATTACAAAAAGATTTGGTTTTTTAGTTTTACAACTGGCCACCTGCCTGACGTCAACCCTCTTTGGGAATGCATTTGTTGGTGGTTTCCGCCACCTACGGTATAAAGTAAAGGATTGAAGAAAAAAGGAAGGGAACGTTGGGAATGTGTAAAGTACTATACATATACTATATTATACACAAAATTGAGAATAAAGTGCTTATAATATAAAGTAGATATCTAAATCATATACGACTACGTACTTTAATATTTCTGCACACATAGTAAATTTTTATTTATTGTATCTATTGAACATATACCAATTCATGTGATATATTTAGTAGTCTAGTTATCTATTTTAATATAAATAAAAAAAATAAAATTTAAATTAATAAAAAAAAGACATCTCTGGAATCAATCTAGCTTTCGATTCGCTATAAAATAAAATGCCATCAGGTATTTACTAATCTAATATATACAATAATCAGACGGATACTGGGTATGACTACGAGATTGCCAGATGTGATTTTTTATTTTTACCCAAATGTCTAATATTTTTTCTCCAAATAAAAAATTTGTATCAATTTTTATATTTTGTCATGTACCACAAAGCAAACGATTCTTCCTCCCTCTCTTATTGCAATCCTCTGTTTGTTACCTTCATTGATATATTTTATTGTATTTATATACGGTATAATACAAATACCAAAACTGTCAAATAAATTATCTAAATTTCTCCAAGCCCATTTCACTTTTCTCCGAAAAATTCTACAAGAATTTGATTACACTAAAATTTCGCACACATAAACGCGTTTACACAAAATTGCGGAAAAAATGTCCAATCTAGCAACACTGCAGAACTTGAAAGCTGTACTAATATTTATTAGAGTCCTAATAATAGCAATTTTATCGGTTTCATAGCTCATCCTGAATCGAATGTTAACATCTATCTTAATATGATCCACTTTACTTGTTTCTTTCGTTGACTTTGTACAGTGTACAATGTAGTTCGAGACGTCCAATATGTTCTACTGGGGGGACAGGGATTGTTAGTAATGGAGACTAAGAATCCTATTGCTAGCAATATACCCAACCAGGTCGACCTCCTCGCGGTTCCCCCTGGAAACTGTCATGGTTAATTCCTGATGAATGCATCATGATGGGCTAACTGGCCTGTTTTCATTTTCATCAATTACCCTTCACTGGTGCTCCGCTAGCGTATCCCGTTAGCGCAGATTCCATTTTTTCACCAATATGTCCTACTCATAAGTAGGTACTTACATGTAAATAAGTAATATAATTTTATAAGTTAAAAATGTATGATAAGTTAACAGTACAGTCAAGTAGTATTCTCTTCTTCTTACCGAAATGATTTTAAATTTCTTTTCGTCTAATCCAGACAATTAATTGCTATTTCAGCAGATACTCGGAACTTGTATAGAATCTACCTACTTTAATTTATGAGAAAATATTTTTCAAATACTAAATATTAATTGTTCTTACAATTAATTACATTTTTGGATATTATAGAACTGAATAGAATTGGATATCATAAAATCACTGTGTTATGAAAAGATCCACATACAATATAATTATACAAAATTGGTATACTTATAAAAAATATAGGATACTATATTATTATTTACTATCAGTCACTAAAAACATCAGTCTTAAATATAGAAAAAAAAAGAACAGCCACGGTTTTGAGGCGCCATTTCTCTAAACTTATCGCTTAACCTAAACTTTAATGTTTTAGCGAATTACTGTTATATGAACTATAATTTTTTTTTTATTTATAAAAATGTTGACGTGAATCTGTTAGAAACCGAGTTCATATTAGTCCACAGAATAAAGATTTCGCTGTAGTATCAGATTAATATTTAGATTTTAGAGATAAGTTTAGAAAAATGACGCACCAGACAACCATATGCCTAATTGAATTATATTATAGATAGAATATCATAAACAGGTCAACATTCAATCACTTAATTTCACGTTTGGCTGAATTAATTTGACACATTCTTTTTTTAAATAAAAAGAAAACGTGCTAATTTTTCAAAGATCCAAGTAATTAGATTAAAAATTTCCCGAACGATGCTCCGAGACTACGATGTATATCCGAGTACAGACCCAGAATACGTAACCCATCTTAGTGCAGAAAGGTTTAAGACAGTGTGAAGTCATATTCCCGAAACTGTTCACAGCTATATTGAAAGATGTTTCAAACTCTTGGACTGGAAAGGATATGGTATAAACATCAATGGCGAATACATCACTGATCTTCGATTTGCCGATGACATAGTTATCGTAGCTGAATCCCTGGAAGATTTGTATACTATGCTTAATGGCCTCAATGGTGCTTCTCAACAGGTAGGTCTTAAGGTGAACATGGACAAGACTAAAATCATGACTAACGTCCATGTCACTCCTTTACCGGTTACGATTGAAAACACTACGCTTGGAAGTTGTGAACGAGTATGTATACCTAGAACAACTTCCGAATAGGTAAGTCCAACTTCGACCGAGAGTTCAACCAACGAATCTAACTCAACTGGGCAGCGTTCGGAAAACTACGCCACATCTTTTCATCCAAAATACTTCAAAGTTTTAAGACGAAGGTCTTTAATCAGTGCGTATTACCAGTAATAAGTTATGAAACAGAAACATGGTTCTACTCGACTTCCCATATACAAAAGCTTCAAATTACTCAGCGAGCTTTTAAGAGAGCTATGCTCGGAATTTTTTGCGTGATAGAATCCAAAACGAGGAAATCCGTAAAATAACGAAAATAACCGACATAGCCCGAAGAATAAGCAAACTGAGTGACAATTGGGTGGTCCTCTGTCCCATTCATGTTTCAATCGTAAAGCAGTTGTGTTTGAATGGCTGTGTTTCGGTTTGAAGGGTGGGATATGCCGTGAATTTACAGAGCACAGAGGAATAACATCTGAGTCCTCAGGAATGGCAACGCATGGAGGATATCATAGGCGAAACATGGTACTGCTCATGTCTATAGACGACGGTTACCACTTTCCATAAGGTGAGCCGTCAGCTTGTTTACCATTCTCAGTTGTATAAAAAAAACACATAGCTTAAAGAACCGACAACAGGTGGAGAAGAAAGGTTCTTCAGGTACTACTCCGTATGGGCAAACGCAGTGTAGGACGACCCCGCACTAGATGTCATAAACGTAACATATATATATATATATATATATATATATATATATATATATATATATATATATATATATATATATATATATATATATATAAAGACCGCGATATATATACATATATCGCGGTCTTTTCTATGGTTGGATGACATTAATCAATTGCAAATCCTTGTTCTTAGACATTAATCGGTGATAAATTGACATAATGTCAAACGTCAAAACAAAACCGCAATGTTGTCATGTTTATAGAAAAGTTCATGTCAGATCTGTGAGTTATAATATTAACGTTTTTGTATAATACTATGTTACCGTTCTCAGCTATGTACCACCGTGGCAGACTATAGCAATCTTAAACAGATATTACATAAAGAAACGTACCGGTTAAAGACCTTCGTCTTCAAATTTTCAGTGCTTTGTACAAATTTATGCTCTACACGGAAACTGAACTATAAAATACGACATTAAATATTCCAAATAGACCATTTTGAAAATGGACTTTGTATTTCATTAATTATATTGAACACAACGAAATAATTAAAGTGGGAAAAGCTAATGAACACATACAAAGGCATATAATAACAGTTATGCAATGCAATTTATTTTATTATATTGATACTTCTAGATGATAGCATAGATTCATTTTCTTACTTCGTTAATATAAAAGTAGTGCCAACTGTTAATTAACATACATAACTAAATCACTTCTTACAAGTACAGATAAATTTATCGCAGTTTACTCTGTATTGTACCTATAACTTATAATACTTATTCTATTTCAACATGAAATTTCTGAAAATTTACACAATAATAGAAATGTGAGGAGCTGTAGCTTGTAAGCATTTTTCAGAAATGATAAGGCAACCTCTTAAATTTAGAAAGACAATTTTTGTCATATGTGTTTTATTTTTAAGTAAGTATACTATTTTTGGTTATCATAATTTTTGTTTCTCTGTCAGTAACAATCTGCCTGAAAATATAGTCTTAGTATAGTTATTACTTTCGAAATATATAATAAAATTATACAGTAATTTTAATTAAAGTAAATGCCAAAACTACATAGCTAATAAAAATAAGTAAAAAAACAACTAATGAGTATGAGTATAACTTAGACGAAATCGTACGAATGAGAAAAAAAGGTAAGAAATATCTTCGATTTTAAATATCAATAAATAGACCAGTAAGTATTCTTATAAAGGTTATTTTATTGATGTTGAGGAATAATGCTCCTCAAGTCTGAGTCAATAGTCAAACTATTTATTATCCAAACGAAGTCATGGACAAAAGCTTGTAATAAATAAATAAACACAGTACTATAACCCCTGACATGGTAGTAAGAAGTGTTTGTCAAGTACACTTGATAGATATAATTCATAAATTTTTATTACAATTATTATATTTTGTTTTGAGCACACCAGTAAAAAATATATCCTTAAATTGTTACTGTTCTGATAAATGATCACACAATATCTACGTTTTACCAAGCATCATAGAATCCAATATGATAAAGGGCTATGTATCAGATTTATATCTATAGGTGATGGTTACCACTTTCCATCAGGTGGGCTGTTAGCTTGTTTGTCATTCTAAGTTGTATAAAAAAAAATATAATTATATACTCATGTTTTAATTCCTGGATAAAAATAGCATTTAGCGATAAGGTTGCCCATTGTTGTCTCACTGTGAATATTTTTTGTAAATGTTTGTATTTATAATAAATTTACTATTGTAATCTTTTGAAGAAAATAATAAGGAGTATCTATTTATCTATCTATAATCTTAATATTTTTTATAGGTGTAAATTATAATGGGTATTGTATAATAAATTTTTACACAGTTTTGTCACAGTTGAATTCAGTTTTTTTGTAGCATACAATCTTTATTACAATTTTTACTCTTTGTTGGGTAGCGGCCCTGCTCCATAATCTCTTGACCAATTTAAATAATATATAAATAATATTAAACTCCAAATGAAATAAAGAAATAAAATAGTGCATAATGATCAGTACATATTATCTCTTTCATTATGTGGACTTAAAATTACTACATGAACATATCTTAATAATTCATTGTTGTTTGAAGATGATAAAAATCATATTTGGCAATTTTATGTTGAGTAAACCAGAAAAAACAACATATGTAATTTTGATATTTTTTCTTGTTTACAGTAATTTTATTATTTCTTATAAGCAGAAAAGATACTGATATTATTAACAGCAGTAAAAAAATATCTGAAGATATCCCAGCTGTGTGTACCGAGATTTCAGTTCAATACCAAAGAGGGAACATGTTTATGTAGACAAAAGAAAAAATGGCATCTAACAGTGCAATTGATGATAATATAAAACAGGAACTGCAGGAAACCAGAGCTCAAATAGAGCAACTGAAGAAAAAATTGCATTTTTAGAAGGAAGAATACCACAGAAATATCCTGATGTAAAGTATTTAGGAT